>NW_026647844.1:0-69473 GCF_950295315.1 Erinaceus europaeus
TGAACCTTCTCCCCTGCAGATGGTGACCAGGGACTTGAATCTGCATCCTTGCACACTATAGCATGTCTGTTCTACTCAGTTTGTCACTGTCTGGCTCTTCATCTTAATTTCTCTTCTTCTTCTTCTTCTTCTTCTTCTTCTTCTTCTTCTTCTTCTTCTTCTTCTTCTTCTTCTTCTTCTCTTCTTCATCTTAATTATTTATTTGTTTATTTCCTTTTGTTGCCCTTGTTTTATTGTCGTAGTTATTATTGTTGTTATTGATGCCGTTGTTGTTGGATAGGACAGAGAGAGAAATGGAGACAGATGGGGAAGACAGAGAGGGGGAGAGAAAGACAGACACCTCCAGACCTGTTTTACCGCCTGTGAAGCGACTCCCCTGCAGGTGGGGAGCCGGGGGCTCAAACTGGGATCCGCACGCCGGTCCTTGTGCTTCTGGCCACATGCACTAACCCGCCGCACTACCGTCCGACTCCTTCATCTTAATTTTTTAAAAGACGAGAGCTAGAGCAAGAGAGAGGTGGACAAGGAGCCAATGTATGCAATCCTCATTCTTCCTTCTGGATAAACCGCTCTGAGTTCATGATTCATGTTGGCCTGGCCAAGGCCAATTGTGTTTTCACAGTTTTGCTTTCTCCCTAAAACCACACTTACTTAGTATTTTCTAGTTCTTCAGCCCTAGATTGATGTTTTTTTTCAAGTTCTTCAGCCCTAGATTGATGTTTTTTTTCAGTGTTCTTGTCATGGAGGTGTATCCATCTCTTCAATAACATTGGTTTACACCTTGTCTTACCCTTTATTTTCTAGGCAAAGACAAAAATTTACAGTGATTGCTGAGAATCAACTTTCTTTCTTTTTTAAAATATACCATTGCTCTATGGCTTATGATGGTGCCAGGGAGGGAAACTGGGGTCTCTGATGTCTTAAGCATGAAAACCTGTTGTGTAAACCTCTGTGCTGTTTCCTCTGCCCTCAGAATCAGCTTTCTTTCTTGTTTTTTTATCAACTTTCTTATTGGATGTTTATGGATGTCATTTCAGTTTAAATTCTTTAAAAACAGGCAGCTAGATATTTCAAAAAGAAGGTTTTTTTTTTAACCACTTTGTTTAAGTGAACCATTATGCAAGATGGGATATTTCTTAAAAACAAGAACAAGCAAACAAACAAACAAAAAACTAGTCTGTCCATTTATTAACCACTCTTAAAGGAGGTGAAATGAGGTCTCCAGGGCAGTAAATTAACTCTGAGGATAAGCAAATATTTAATTGTCCTTGATTTCAAGGATCAAGTTGTCAGTTTGAGCTTGATAATGACTCCTTTAAAGTGGCATTATTTCTCAAGGCATCTAAGCCTGTGTTGACAAGTCCCTTGAAAGAGAGTTGGAAGAATAATTGAAAGATACATAATTACCCTTTGCTTGATCTTTGGTTATCTTAATGTCATCTAATATTAATAAAAGCTACAGCAAGTGATCAGAGGACCTAAGTTACTTTCTTTTGATGGATGTGGAATACCATATTATTTTTTAAGCATCTGTTGATACAGTTAAATTTGTTTTATATTGAACACATGTAGGAGTTCTATACAATTAAAAGAAACATCCTGAGGGGAACAAACAAAGCTACAGTCTCGGTGGCAGCTTAATCACCGTGAGCTTATGTTTGTCTCCTCCACCTCTGGGAGTCTGGGACTATTAACCAAGATAAATTAAAAACATAATTTACAATAAAGTTATTAACCTCCACAATCTTATCTGAGGGAAGAAACAAAGTATGAATGATAGGCCACTTTCAGCATGTGTGTTGTTAGTTTTTCCTAGAGCCAAGTCAATATTTCTTCTTTTCCTCCCCTCACCCCAGCTTCTCCGTTTCAGTTCTGTAAACTTTCCATGCTGAAAGTGGCCTATCTCGACAGATCCTGCTCTCAGGGATCACAATCCCACCTGCCTTTGGCCAAAATTTGGAAAACAATCCTCTCATATATTTTGTCTAGTTATCTAGTCATCCGAGTGGCTGGGGAGATGGCTCGTCATGGAAAGTGCATGCTTCGCAAATGAAAAAGAAGAATCAGAGCTCTGCGCTGGCCTATGCACTGCCAACGACAGAGTCCGGAATCCAGGAATCCTGTCCGGTCCTACACTCAACCCTGGGTACCCAGTCAGCTCCCCAGAAGTCAATGTCCCAGTCCCTACTGAGGATTTCTTTGATTTCTCTCTCTCTCTCCCTCTCTCTCTCTCCATCTCTCTCTCTCTCTTTTGCTATATTTATTATTTTAATTTATTACTTAGGAGAGAGTTTCACATGAGGGAGCGAGACAAACCCAGTCTCGGGTTCTTGTGTTTTAGGGAACTGAACCAGGAACCTCAGGCATAAAAGTTGAGCCACTTTCCCAGGCACCTTTTTATTTTTAAGATTTTTAAAAAAATTTTAAAAATTCTTATTTATTTTCCCTTTTGTTGCCCATGTTGGTTTTCATTGTTGTTGTAGTTATTATTGTTGTCATTGATGTCGTCGTTGTTAGATAGGACAGAGAAAAATGGAGAGAGGAGGGGAAGATAGAGATGGGTAGAGAAAGATAAACACCTTCAGACCTGCTTCACCGCCTGTGAAGCGATTCCCCTGCAGGTGGGGAGCTGGGGGCTTGAACCAGGATCCTTAAAGCTGGTCCTTTCGCTTTGCACCATGGGCGCTTAAGCCGCTGTGCTACCTACCGCCCAACTCCTTCCAGCCACCTTTGTTTGATTTCTCTATCTGAAAAGCTCTATGACCAAGGATGGCTGTACAACTAAGGACAGAGGACAGTGCATACATTCCTGTGGATCAAAGCAATAACCTCCCATAATCTGGGTATGCTTCCATTTTTTAATTAATTAATTAATTTATCCATTTATTTATTTATTGTTTGTCATCACTGACATTTGTCATTGCTCTGGGGGTGACTTTTTCAAAGAGAGAGAAACAAGGGGCTAGGTGGTGGTGCACCTAGTTGAACACACATGTTACAATGAGCAAGAACCCAGGCTCAAGACACTGGTCCCCACCTTCAGGGGGAAAGCTTTGTGAGTGATGAAGCAGTGTTGCAGATGTTTCTCTGTCTTTCTCCCTCTCTATCACCCCCTTCCCTCTGGATTTCTGGTTGTCTATCCAAGGGGCCAAGTGGTGGCACACCTGGTTTAGCGCACATGTTATAATGCACAAATACTCAGGTTCAAGCCCCAGGTCCCCACCTGTAGGGGGAAAGCTTCATGAGTGGTGAAGCAGGTCTGCAGGTGTCTCTAATATTTAATATTTAAATTAAATATTTAAAAACATTTAATTTAACTTATTATTGGATAGAGACAGAGAGAAATTGAGAGGGGAGGGGAAGATAGAGAGGGAGAGAGACAGAGAGACACTTACAGCCCTGCTTCACCACTTGTGAAGCTTTCCCCCTGCAGGTGGGGACCAGGGGCTTGAACCCGGGTCCTTGCGCACTGTAATGTGTGTGCTTAACCAGGTGCGCCACCACCTGACCCCTCTCCCTCCCTTTCTTTGGTGCCTCAGGCATGATAGTCTTTTTGCATAACCATCATGCTGTCTCCCCAGCCCTCTCCCTCCCTTCCTATCCCTCCCCTCTCAATTTCTGACTCTCTCTATCCAATAAATAAATAAAGATAATAAATAATTTTTAAAAGATTTTTTTTAATGAGTGAGAGAAACAGAGACAAATTATCAGAGAAAGGGAGAATGAGACCACAACACATAAGCTTCTTCCAGTGCTGTGAAGTCTGGGCTCAAACCTGAGTTGCACAAGTGGCAAAGTATCACATTATCTGATGGAGCTATTTTGGCCCCTGGGCATGCTCCTGTTCCAGCCTGCCTAAGGCTACCTTAACAAAACATTGTAGACGGTGTGTCACAAACAATAAAGAGAAGGGTTTTTTTTTTTCTTTTTCTTTTTTTCACCAGAGCATTGCTCAACTCTGGCTTATTCTGATGCAGGGGGTTGAATCTGGGATCTATGGTGCTTCAGATGTGAAACTCTTTTTTGTTGTTGTTGTTGTTGCCTCCAGGGTTATCACTGGGGCTCGGTGCCTGCACTAGGAATCCACTGCTCCTGGAGGCCATTTTGTTGTTGTTGTCCTTGTTGCTCTTGTTGTCGTTATTGTTATTGTTGCCATTGTTGTTGTTGGATAGGACAAAGAGAAATTGGGAGAAGAGGGGGAGACAGAGAGAGGGGAGAGAAAGATAGACACCTGCAGACCTGCTTCATTGCTTGTGAGGCAAACCCCCTGTAGGTGAGGAGCCGGGGGCCGGACCAGGATCCTCACGCTGGTCCTTGCTCTTGGTGTCATGTGCCCTTAACCCACTGCGCTACCGCCCGATCCCCTGAAAGTCTCTTGGTATAGCCACTAAGCTATCTCCCCAGATCTCATGAACAATAAAAAAATGTATGTCTCACAATTCTGGAGATTGAGATATCCAAGATCAAGGTGCCAGCCACGTTAATTACAGATGAGAGCTCCCCTCTTGGCTTGCAGGTGGGGGCTTCCTTGCTGTCTTCACATGCATGCAACACTCCACTCTCTCTGTCACTCTGCTGCCTCCTTTTTTTAGTTTATTTTTTCATTGCCATCAGGGTTATCACTGGGACTTGGTGCCAGCACCATGAATCTACAGTGCTGGGAGGTCATTTTTTTTCTTTCTTTTTTTTTTTTTCATTTACTTTCTAATATTTATTAGATAAAACAGAAAGAAATTGGTGAAAGAGGATGGGGAAACATAGAGGGGGAAAGAAAGATAGACACTTGCATAACTGTTTTATTGCTTGTGAAGCATCCCCCCTGTGGATGGGAAGCAGGGACTTGAACCCCTAGTCCTTATGCACTTAACTAGGTGTGCCATCACCTGGCCCCCTCTGCCTCCTCCTCTTTCTGATCAGGCTAGGACGCCAGCTGTATGACTTCATTTAACCTAACTACTGCATGAAAGCCCTACCTCCAAATACAATTATGTTGCTATTTAGAGCTTCATCATACACTTTTGGACAAGAAGGAGTCAGCATAGTTTAGTCTATAGTAAACATGGTGTTTGTTTGTTTGTTTTTTTTTTTGCCTCTAGGCTTATTGCTGGTACTTGCCACCTGCACCATGAATCTACTGCTCCTGTGGCCATCTTTTCGAATTTTTTTTTTTTGGAGAGGACAGAGAGAAATTGAGAGGGGAGAGGAATATAGAGAGAAAGAGAGAGTAAAATCTTTAAAAAAAAAAGTGGTCTGGGAGGTGGCACAGTGGATAAAGCACTGGGCTCTCAAGCATGAGGTCCTGAGTTCAATCCCCAGTGGCACATGTACCAGAGTGATGTCTGGTTCTTTCTCTTTCGCCTCCTATCTTTCTCATTAATAAATAAATAAAATATTATTTTTTAAAAAAGAGAGAGGGAGGGAGAGAGAAAGTCAGATACCTGTAGACCTGATTTACCACTTGTGAAGTGACCTCCCTCCTCTCTTTCAGGTGTGAAGCCAGGGCTCAAACTGGGATGCTTGTGTGGGTCCTTGTGCTTCATACTATGTGCACCTAACCAGGTGAGCCACCACCCGGCCCCCAGTCCCTAGTAAACTTTGTAAGATCTAAATTGCCAGAGAAATAGCTCACTTGGATAGTGTACTGCCTTGCCATGTGCATGACCCAGGTTTTCTTTAATATAATTTTTTCATTATCTTTATTTATTGGATAGAGACAGCCAGAAATCAAGAGGGAAGGGAGTGATATAGAGGGAGAGAGACAGAGAGACACCTGCGGGCCTGATTCACTACTCATGAAGCTTTCCCCCTGCAGGTGGGGACTGGGGGCTCGAATCCGGGTCCTTGCACATTGTAATATGTGTACTTAACCAATGACCTGGGTTTGAGCCCAGCCCCTACTGCATTGAAGGAAGTGTCAGTGCTGTGTTATCTCTCTCTCTCTCTCTCTCTCTCTCTGCCTCTCTGTCTATATCAAACGAAAAACAGATTTAATTAGAGGTCGATGAAATGGCTCACTTGGGAGGGTGCCTGCTTTGCCATGAAAGCACTGGGGGAATCTTCATTGTTGTGGTGTCTCTCTCTGTCTCTCTTTATACCTACCTGGAAAAGGCAGCCAGAAATATGTACAAATGTAGATGGATAGTTGTAGAGATGACAGTTAATCTATATCTGCAACCTCGGGAGAACTATGGTGGTTTACAATGGAGGGACTTGAGATTCAGAGCTCTGATAGTGGGAATGGTGTGGAATTATACCCCTGTTGACATGTAATTTTGTAAATCAATATGAAGTCTCCAATAAAAAAAATTAAAAAGAAAAGTCAGCCAGAGCAGTGAAGCCCCAGCAGCAAAGAAAAAAAAAAACTAATATAGGATAGGCCAAAGGTACTTATGTACAATATGCTAATCACAGGGATTTAATATGCATTGGGGGAGGAGAGGCAAATAAAAAATATTTCCCAGGGAGTCAGGCGGTAGCGCAGTGGGTTAAGCGCAGGTGGCACAAAGCACAAGGACGGCCTAAGGATCCCTGTTCGAGCCCCCGGCTCCCCACCTGCAGGGGAGTCGCTTCACAGGTGGTGAAGCAGGTCTGCAGGTGTCTATCTTTCTCTCCCCCTCTCTGTCTTCCCCTCCTCTCTCCATTTCTCTCTGTCCTAGCCAACAACTATGACTTCAATGACAACAATAATAATAACTACAACAATATACAACAAGGGCAACTAAAGGGAATAAATAATATCTTTTAAAAAAATGTTTCCCAAATTTTGTTCCTAGTTCCTCTGCTTTCCCACTTGTCTGGTATCACAGGAAGCCTGAAATTGTCTCAGGCCTCCCTTTCAGAATGTCTGCTGGGGAGTTGGTTTCCTGGGGTGGGCCTGGCCCTGCTAAAAGGGAAAGGACTGTGAGGGAATGTGTGTACAGGGTCAAACTTCTTTTTGTCTCCCCCACTTTCTACGCTAAACTGATTTAAATATTGTAAGATTTCAGGAGTATAGTTTCACACCTATAGATAGATAGATATGCGCACACAACATAGCTTACTCCTCACAGACTTTTTTGCGCCATCATAGTAATTGGAGCCCTCCCTTCCCGCCCCCCCCCCCACACACCCTGAATCTTCTCCTTCTGATAACCATCATAGGTTTCATAGTCTATGAGTTGGTTTGGCTGCTTTTGTTTCTCCATAACATGTTATTAGAATCATTTCCCCTAACAAACATCTGGCTCATTCAAAGTTCTTACATAGGAGTCACACTGAAAAACAATCTTGGGCAATTTCTGTCTCTTCTTCAAAACAGCAAGAGTGCTCCTAGCTACGTAACTGAGGGTGAGGGATTGTGTGTGTGTGCATGTGTGAAAAATGCAAGAACATGATGTCCAAAGAAATATAGGATCACGTGACTTGGGAGATAGCTCAACTGGTAGAGCATGACTGTGATTCCTGGTTCAGCCTTTAGCACCCATATACCAGAGTGGTACCCTGGTGCTCTCTTCTCTCTGTCTCTCATTTTAAGAGGTTTTATTCATTTTATTTTAATGAGAGAGAGAGATACAAAGAGAGAGAGAGACCAGAACACTGCTCAACTCTGGTGTATGAGGTTCTGAGACCTCAGAGCCTCAGGCATGAAAGTCTTTTGCATAACCATTATGCTACCTCCCAACCCCCCTCTCTATCTCTCTCACGTGAAGCTCTCTCTGATATGTAATAAATAAATCTTTCAAAATATGGAATCAGTACATTATTATGTAAAGCACGTTCCTGGGTGGATCTTTCTGACATGTAGTAACTGCAAGTCTCAAAAGTGAATGCTTTGGAGTAAGACAGCACCATTGTATGTGTTAATGTTACCTGTTTCTGGACAGTGTGTAGGCCATGCAGTATGTGCAGAAAGATGCAAAATCTTTCTTGTTAATTCTGCATCTCCTGAGCAAAGAGCTGGTTGCACTGGTTTTGTCCGCTGAGCAGAAAGAGAAGAAGATCGTGCTCCTTCCCGTTGCTTTCCTGATCAAGTGCCCCTGTGTGCTCCTACAAGAGGTTCTTCTTAGTTGGATGAATGGTTGTGTGGAGAGGCAAAAGGCCAGGACTTATGGCCTCAAAAATGTGTAAGATTTATGGGAGCTGCTAGTTAGAGCACTGCTGTTTTCATGAACTGGACCAAAATGCTCTCACACCAAGCTTTCACCAAATAAAATAAATAGCCTCAGGTGTCTATCGACCTAAGAGGACCTGCTTGTAGTTGATGGAATTGCCAAGCCACTCGCTGGGAACTTGACAGATGAGTCCTCTAGCTTTCGATCCAAGATGCAAATCTGCACCAAAAAAACAAGATGAATGCATTTTTAAATAAAGTACAAATTTCTGTTTCTTAATGTGAAATTCATTCTCCCAATACATATTTAAGAGCCTATTCTATGATAGGCACTGTTCTTAGAGGCTGAATTTCATCCACGAGCAAAACAATGACTCATACATTCATGGAACTTATTTTCTAGGTGACGAGCAATAAACATAATAAATAAGTGAATTATATATTCTATGTTAGAAGGCTACCCCATATTGTGAAATAGAAATAGAGCAGAATAAGAGGAAGTGAAAGTGTTGGGGGCTTGCTGTGATTTTAAAAATATTTTATTTTTTATGAAAGTAAAATGCACTGCTCAGCTCGCTGGTTGCAATTTTAAGTAGAGTAGTCAGAGTTGGTCTTATTGAGACAATGACATTTAAACAAAGACTTGAAGAATTGAGAGGATTAGAGAAGTGGACATGTAGGGAACAAGATAACCCATAAAGACAAGAACATGCCTTGTAAGCTGGAAGAATAGCAGGAAGGGGGCTAGGTGGTGGCTCACTTAGTTAAGCTCACATAGTACTATGTGCAAGGACCCGGCTTTGAGCCCCCACTCCCCACCTGCAGGGGGGACACCTCACAAGCGGTGAAGCAGGTCTGCAGAAGTCTTTTTTTTCCTTAAATATTTATTTATTCCCTTTTGTTGCCCTTGTTGTTTTATTGTTAAAGTTATTATTGTTGTCATCATTGTTGGATAGGACAGAGAGAAATGGAGAGAGATGGGGGAAGACAGAGATGGGGGAGAAAAAGACAGGCACTTGCAGACCTGCTTCACCGCTTGCGAAGCGACTCCCCTGCAGGTAGGGAGCAAGGGCTCGAACCAGAATCCTTATGCTGGTCCTTGCACTTTGCGCCACCTGCGTTTAAACCCGCTGCGCTACAGCCTGACTCCCTGCAGAAGTCTATCTTTCTCTCTCTCTATCCCTCCCTCTTCTCAATTTCTCTCTGTCCTATCCAATAAAATGGAAAGGAAAAAAAAAAAAGAAAAAAACGGCCACCAAGGGCAATGGATTTAGATAAAAAAAAAAAAAACTAGAGCAAAGAGA
This sequence comes from Erinaceus europaeus, assembly GCF_950295315.1. Classification (NCBI taxonomy): domain Eukaryota; kingdom Metazoa; phylum Chordata; class Mammalia; order Eulipotyphla; family Erinaceidae; genus Erinaceus; species Erinaceus europaeus. The sequence continues at coordinate 9,394 of NW_026647844.1, forward strand.
AACCAACTATGAAGATGAGAAGTGGCTACAAGGACCTGACCATATATGGAGTCATGGACCATTGTAGGGGCTTTGACTTTATCATCGCAGGGATTTAACTCTGAAGCTGAAGGGTCTCTATTAGAGAGTAGATGAATGACCACTTCTCTCTAATAGGAGGGTTGCTCTGACTGCTGTTGTGAGTGGATGAATGAGAACAAGAGTGAAAATGAGGAAAACAGAAAGCAGGCCATTGCAGTTCTCAAGAAATAAGATGGTGGTTGGGTAATGAACTCATTGGTTGAGCACTAGCCTTGTATACCTGAGGTTCCTGATTCAATCCCCAGTACCACATGTACCACAGTAGTGAGGTGACTTCTCTTTCTCTCTCTCTCTCCCACTTTCTACCTCATATGAAACTCTTTCTTTCATAAATAAATACTTAAAAGAGTGGGGCTGGTGGTGGCATACCTGATTGAGTGCACATGTTACAAGGCACAAAGACCCAGGTTTGAGCCCCCGGTCCCTACCTGCAAGGAGGTAAACTTTACAAGTGGTGAAGCAGAGCTGCAGATATCTCTCTGTCTCTCTTCTTCTCTATCTCCCCCTTCCCTCTTGATTTCTGACTGTCTCTAGCCAATAAATAAATAAAGATAATTTTTTTAAATACTTTAAAGAAAGGAGGGAGGGGGCAGGGGGAAGGAAGAGAGATAATGTTGGCTTGACCAGGTTGTAGTAGTGAAGGTGGTGGGAAGTAGTCAGGGTCTGGGTAGAATTTGAGGGTGGAGTCCATTGGAATTACTATACAGCAAAGGCAGTGTATAAGGAAAGCAAATAAGATGAGGCTGGGGAGGCAGCATAATGGCTATCTAAAACTTTCATGCTTGAGGCTCTGAGGTCACAGGTTCAATCAATCCCCAGCACCACCATAAGCCAGAGTTGAGCAGTGAGCAGTCCTCTGTTATCTCTCTCTTCTCCCCCCCCTCCTCCCCGCTCTCGCTCTGTGTGTGTATTTCTTTTTTCATTAAAATAGAATTAATTAATTTTTAATAAGAAAAGAAGATTATGGGTAGGGAGATAGTATAATAGTTATGAAAAAAAGACTTTTATGACTGTGGCTCTGAGGTCCTAGGTTCAGTCCTCTATACCACTATAAGACAGAGCTGAATAGTACTCTGGTTAAATAAATAAATAAATAAATAAATAAATAAATAAATAAAAGAGGGAGTCGGGCTGTAGTGCAGCGAGTTAAGCTCAGGTGGCACAAAGCGCAAGGACCGGCCTAAGGGTCCCGGTTCGAGCCCTGACTCCCCACCTGCAAGCAAGTTGCTTCACAAGCGGTGAAGCAGGTCTGCAGGTGTCTATCTTTCTCTCCCCCTCTCTGTCTTCCCTCATCTCTGTCCATTTCTCTCTGTCCTATCCAACAATGATGACAACAATAATAGTAATAATAACTACAACAATAAGGCAACAAAAGGGAATAAATGAATAAATTTTTTTTTAAGAAAAGATGGATGAGGGAGATAATGCCTATGCAAAAACACTTTCACATCAGAGGCACCAAAAATCCCAGGTTAAATCCCCAGCCAGAGCTGAACAATGCTCTGGTAAAATAAATAATAAACAAATAACAACAATATTATTACTACAATCATGGTCGTGGAGAAGGATGAAGGTGTGGCAGTTTGTTGGCTGTCTGAGTCTGGCAGTAAGGGAAGAAGTCCCCAGTTCAGCCCAGGAATAGATCTTGAGTACATGTTTGCCCATTATTAAATAACAGCAGTTTCCCCACTCTAAACCCCTGAGATCCTAAGTCTACAGTCCCTAGCTCAGGAGCCTGTATGCTTTAAGATGATTTCAATGTTCTACTTTGTTAAAGAGTTTCCTAAGGAATCAGTGGTTCATGTATGGGGTGGGACAAGAAAGAGGGATTGTGTTGAAGCAAAAAGATAATGGATTGGATAAAACTTTGCCTGGATGTCCAGACAGAATGAACAGAACCATAGATCCACTGGAGCCAGGGCTTCTAGGGCTGGAAGATTCCATCAGGGTCCCTCATCATCTTCCTGAGAGAACAGAGACTGGAGATGGTGATTGGGGGGCATTCTGAGTGCTCATGAGCTGACAGAGAAGTAAAATCAGGGCTTAAATGTATCCAAGGATTGCAATGGACAAAATGAGAAGGGAAAAGAGAAATTCAGAGCTAGGGTCCTTGGAACCTAAGGCCCAAGAGTCTTTTGCATAGCCATTATGCATTGCTTCTCTTTGCACTGCATTTCCATGATATCCAAAGGCAAAATAAGAAAACAAAACAACACTTTGAATGTGACTAAATTTGCTGATGATCTTCAAGTAATGGTGATGAAATTTTGATAGGTTACCTAATGAAATCCTGAGTACAGTCATCTGAGCTGCATTATTTCCTTTTGTTTCACTTTAAAACACCATACTAAAAATTAACAATAACCCTCACTGGGCAGTTTTTATTTATTTATTTATTTATTTATTTATTTATTTATTTTACCAGAGCACTGCTCAGCTCTGGCTTATGGTGGTGCAGGGGATTGAACTTTTTTTTTTTTTAAGATTCATTAATAAAAGAAGAAGAGAGAATCAAAGCAACACTCTGGCACATGCAAGGTTGGAGGTAGAACTCAGTACCTCATGCTTACAAGACCAACACTTTATCTACTGTGCTACCTCCCAGGAGAATAATGCCTTTGGAATCTTCTTCTGGTGGCACTTACATAGGACTTTATCCTGTGGGGATAAAAATGGAATTTAAAACCTTAAGGCTGCAGAGTAAGGGTTAAGGATAGAGTAGCAGCTTCACGTTGGATGTCAGTGTTTGGGTCAGTTCTCATCAGAACAAGGGTCAGGCACCTGGCCTACAAAAGCCTCTCCCGAGTTAACTCTTAGACACACTGTTCTTAGATACACATGCACACTTGGTCTGTAGCTCCCTTAGTGACTGGCCTGTGAGGCACCACAGAGCAAAAAAGAAACTATCTTGTTAACTGCATGAAAAACTGGTTAGACTTGATCAAGCAGAACATTAGTGTGTGATGTCAAACTGACCTTACGCACAATTTCAAAGAGGCTCCAGGAACAGTTCACTGAGTTCTCTCTTCTTTGTTGGTATTTGCCGTAGCTAGAGTCATGAAAACATGGTGGCTGGGGCCTCCCAATAGTGCACACAATGACTATTCAAATGTGTCCAAGATGCTTCTCTCTGATTCTCTTTCCAGGTCCTTCCCCCCCAACTCTGAATCTTAAAGTATTTTTTTTTTTGTACTTTTCCATAAACACTCTTACCACTCTTTGAATTCTCTAGGCTTATCATTTTGCTCAGGAAAGGATACCCTCCTCCTAGACTCCCCCAGGTTATCTGTCTTTGTAGATCTGGATCCCCAATCTTAGCATAGCCTGGCTGAAAAAACCTGACTCACACTCCCCAAACTCATGAGTCTGATTTGTATCAGAAAATCAATTTAATCATTTTGCAACAAGAAACATAGCTGTCAAGTGGGGCAATATTTACATTGGTCAGTTTGCAAGATCTTTCCCCACAGAGTAAGTCAAACAAAGATTAGAAGTCTGTTGCTGTGTGAGCATAAGTTATTGGTACATACGGGGGTCTAGGAGAGATTTATTTATACATCAGTCTAACTAGAATTCCCAAGTCCCTTGCAATGTTGATTCCTCTGAAGGCCCAACTCATATCTTACCTAGTCAATAAACTGTCTTTACCTCCTGAGCCCTTGAGAAAAATTAACCACTCTCTTAACCAAGTTATTACAACTTATTTTTTTTTATTTTTTTTTATTATTTATTTTATTTATTCCCTTTTGTTGCCCTTGATGTTTTATTATTGTAGTTATTATTGTTGTTGTCATCGTTGTTGGATAGGACAGAGAGAAATGGAGAGAGGGAGGGGAAGACAGAGAGGAGGAGAGAAAGACAGAGACCTGCAGACCTGCTTCACCACCTGTGAAGCGACTCCCCTGCAGGTGGGGAGCCGGGGTTCGAACCAGGATCCTTATGCCGGTCCTTCTGCTTTGTGCCACCTGCGCTTAGCCCGCTGAGCTACAGCCCGACTCCCACAACTTATTTATTGTGGAGTCTGTACCTCGGGGATGTGTGATTTCACTCCTGCGGGCCAACCTTTTCAGATAGAAAAAGAGACAGAGAAGGGGAGAGAAACCACAGCGCCAAAGCTTCCCCTGGTGCTGTCTTGTTCCCATGGGGTATGCCGGGGGCTCAGACCTGGGCCATACATATATCAGAGTCCTACCAGGTGAACTATCTCACTAGACCATGCCAAAAAGATTTGAACGCCATCCACCCTCTCACAATTCAAGACAGAGTAGTGCCAAAACAGCATGAATGTCCCTGGAAGAGCAGCCACAGAAGAGAGTAGCCTTGACCATTATGCCAGCACCATCTAGGTCACTCTGCGACTGAATCAACCCTGAAAAAGACAGAAAACAACATACTTAGAGTTCCTTGTGGACATCAAGGTCCAGATCAAACAGGCTGTGAAGAAACTCTTTGACATTGATGTGACCAAGGCCAATACCCTCTCAGACCTTTTTTAAAAACTTTCTATTTATTTATTTATTTATTTATTTATCTACAACTGGAGCACCACTCAGCTTTGGCTGATAGTAGTGCTGGGAACTGAACCTAGGATGTGGGATGTGGGAGCCTCAGGCAATAAAGTTTTTTTTTTTTTTTTGCTTCCAGGGTTATTGCTGGGGCTCTGTGCCTGCACTATGAATCCACTGCTCCTGGAGGCTATTTTTCCCATTTTGTTGCCCTTGCTCGTTGTTGTGCTTGTTGTTACTGTTGTCATAGCTGTTGTTGTTAGATAGGACAGAGAGAAATGGAGAGAGGAAGGGAAGACAGAGAGGAAGAGAGAAAGACACCTGTAGATCTGCTTCACTGCTTGTGAAATGACCTCCTGCAGGTGAGGAGCAGGGGCTCCAACCGGGATCATTACGTAGGCCCTTGAGCTTTGCGCCATGTGCGCTTAACCTGCTGCGCTATGGCCAGGCAATAAAGTCTTTTTGTATAACCATTGCTGTCTCCCCTGCCAAGGACAGATTTGTAAACAAAACAAAACAAACAAACAAGCATATGTTCCACTGTCCCCTGATGCTGATGCTTTAAATAATGTTAGAAAAGCTTGGATCGCAAGTCCCTGGCTCTCCACCTGCAGGGGAGTCGCTTCACGGGCGGTGAAGCAGGTCTGCAGGTGTCTATCTTTCTCTCCCCCTCTCTGTCTTTCCCTCCTCTTTCCATTTCTCTTTGTCCTATCTAACAACAACAACAACAATAACTACAACAACAATAAAAAACAACAAGGGCAACAAAATAAAATAAAATAAATAAATACAAAAAATTTTTTTAAAAGGAAAGAAAGAAAAGCTTGGGTCTGGAGTCCAGCCGTAGCACAGCGGGATGAGCGCAGGTGGCGCAAAGCGCAAGGACTGGCATAAGGATCCTGATTCAGGCCCCGGGCTCCCCACCTGCAAGGGCGTTGCTTCACTGGCAGGTCTACAGGTGTGTATCTTTCTCTCCACCTCTCTGTCTCCTCTCCTGTCTCGATTTCTCTCTGTTCTATCCAACAACGACGACAACAATAATAATAATAACAACAACAAGGGCAACAAATTGGGGAAAAAAGAAAAGCTTGAGTCATATAATTGAGTCCAGTGGTTGAGGAAGTGATAAGGTGATAGAGTTCAGGCCTGGCAAATGTGAACTCCCTAGTTTGATCCCCAGATCTGCATATGCCAGAGTGTTACAACAGTCCCCTCTATCTTTCTCTGATTAAGATGCAAATTTATTAAATAAACTTAGTCCAGCTGGCTAATTCTAAATTTAAAAAAATCTCACTGTATTATTAAAAAAGAATTAAAAGGCTTTGTTAAACTCTTCTTGAACTTTCTGAGTCAGTTTACACATACTGTGACTTCCCAATTATTAACTGTAGCAAATATTTTGTAATAAGCATAACATTGATGGCATGTCAGTATGATTGCATCATTTTTGAGAACTTCTTTTTCTGTCTTCCATTAAGTTTCCTATTTCAAAAGATTCTTCCAATAACCAACCTTTATTACATGTTTACCTTGATCTGACTCTAAAATTTTGATTAAATCTAGAAATCCTGTCCACATTGTTATGCTCATGTAAATACTGTTCACTGTTGAGACATAGTGCACATTTTCTTTCTTTTTTTCTTTCTTCTTCACATTTTCTTTTATATAGTAGTAATTGATGGGCAAGGGTAGATAGCATAATAGTTATGCAAACAGACTCTCATGCCTGAGGCTGCAAAGTCCCAGGTTCAGTCCCGTACACCACCATAGGCCAGAACTGAGCAGTGCTCTGGTAAAAATAAATAAATAATAATAGTAATAATTCATAATAACTACTTTGCCCCCACCTGCAGGGAGAAAGCTTCACAAGTGGTGAAACAGAGCTGCTGGTGTCTCTATGTCTCCATTTCTATCTCCCCCTCTCCTCCCAATTTATCTTTGTCTCTCTCCAATTATAAATAAATAAATTTTTAAAAAAGGTAATAACTACTTTCTGTTTGTTTTGTTTCCTAGGACGTAACACTTTTCTCTACCCAGAGCTATAACCCTTCTCTCTACCTAGTTAAATAAAATACGTCAGGTAATTGATCTATTGAGTGGTCAGAAAAGTCATAACATGTTTTTTCTATGCAAAAATGTGTCATACTTTTCTTTTTTAATTTTTTTTTGCCTCCTGGGTTATCGCCTGCACTATGACTCCACTGCTCCTGGAGACCATTTTTCCCATTTTGTTGCCCTCGTTGCGCATGTTGTAGTTGTTACTGTTGTTATAGCTGTTGTTGTTGGATAGGACAGAGAGAAATCAAGAGAGAAGGGGAAGACAGAGAAGAGAAGAGAAGAGAAGAGAAGAGAAGAGAAGAGAAGAGAAGAGAAGAGAAGAGAAGAGAAAGATAGACACCTGCCGACCTGCTTCACCACTAGTGAAGCGACCTCCTGCAGGTGGGGAGCCAGGGGCTCGAACTGGGATCCTTACGTGGCCCTTGCGCTTTGCACCATGTGTGCTTAACCCGCTGCGCTACCACCCAGCCCCCATGACTTTTATTTTTAACATATTTTATTAATAGTTGGTTATAAGATTATAAGATTACAATATATAGTTCCACACCACACCCACCACTAAATTTCAGTAACCCCTCCTTCCCACTTCCCAAAGATAGCCACCATCTCCTAAGTCTTGCGTCATGACTTTCCTAACAACCCAATACTTCAGAGTGTTTATTTCTCCCTAGCAAGTAATCCTTCTGGAAATCTCCATCCTCTTGAAGGCTCCAATCTTTGACTGGTTGGGACTTCTGATTATTCCCTTCTCTCTCCTTTGCAGGACCCTCCTTTCCCAGGATTCCATGTAGGCTTCTTTCCTGGCTTCTTCCACTGTTTGGTGGCACACTTACACTAACAGTTTCCTTGCCTGGATGCCTGGAGGTAAAGTTTTTGTTTTTATGATTTTGCATTTCTGAAATGCTTTCGATTAATGCTTACTCATAGTTGGATGCTTGTATAGAATCTAGGTCAGGAATCTAGTTTTCTTTCTTTCTTTTTTTTTAAATATTTTATTTATTGATTCATGAAAAATTATAAGAGAGAGAGAAAGAACCAAACATCACTCTGGTACATGTGCTGCCAGGGACTGAACCTAAGATCTCATGCTTGAGAGTTCAATGCCCCATCCACTGCACCACCTCCTAGACCTCTAGTTTTCTGAGGAGTCATTGCTTCATGGTTCAGCAATACTAGGTCCAGTATTGCTGTGAGAAGGTCATTTATCCATCCTGCATAATATTTCTTATTTCTGGAAAATTTTTTAGACTCTCATGTCAATTTATTTTATGTTATTATTATTTTATTTGTTTATTTTTTGGCTATCACTGAAACCTCACTGTTCCAGGCTGACTTCTTTTTTGAATAGAAAGATGGACACAGAGACAGAGACAGATACAGAAAGACACTGCATCACAGAAGCTTTCCACAGAGCAGTGTGGGCTCAGCTCAAACCTGGGTCATGCCCATAACGCAAGTGCAGTGTCCACGTGACATATCTTACTGGTCCTCAGTTAATTCTTGTAAACTTTCTTCAATTATGTATTTCATAATTACTCTCATTATTTCTGTTCTATCTGTTCTCACAGTAATCATAAATTTTCTTGATAAATTTTCTAATTTTTTTTTTTGCCTCCAGGGTTATCGCTGCAGCTCAGTGCCTGCACTATGAATCCACTGCTCCTAGCAACCATCTTTTTTCTCCATTGTAGTTGTTGCTGTTGTTGGGTAGGACAGTGAGAAACTGAGAGAGGAGGGGAAGACAGAGAGGAGGAGAGCAAGACAGACACCTGAAGCGATCCCTTCGCAGGTGGGGAGCCGTGGGCTAAAACCAGGATCCTTGTGCTTTGTACTATGTGCGCTTAACCTGGTGCACTACTGCCCAACACCCATAATCCCTGTTTTTGTTTGTTTGTCTGTTTTTTAAATTTATTTCTTTATTGGGGAATTAATGTTTTACATTCAACAGTAAATACAATAGTTTGTACATGCATAACATTCCCCAGTTTCCCATTTAACAATACAACCCCCACTATATCATTTATCATCCTTCTTGCATAATCCCTGTTTGTAAGAACTGCCATAAAGTCATTTATTTTTTTTTCTTTATTGGGGAATTAATGTTTTACATTCAACAGTAAATACAATAGTTTGTACATGCATAACATTCCCCAGTTTCCCATTTAACAATACAACCCCCACTATATCATTTATCATCCTTCTTGCATAATCCCTGTTTTTAAGAACTGCCATAAAGTCATTTCTTTTTTTTTTTCTTTATTAGGGAATTAATGTTTTACATTCAACAGTAAATACAATAGTTTGTACATGCATAACATTCCCCAGTTTCCCATATAACAATACAACCCCCACTAGGTCCTCTATCATCCTTCATGGACCTGTATTCTCTCCACCCACCCACCCCAGAGTCTTTTACTTTGGTGTGATATGCCAATTCTGCCGGGATAGCCTGAGGGTACTTCTTCCCGAGCTAGTGCTCTCTGGGTTGGAGAGAACTCAACTGGAGCTGATCTAGGCTGCTGTGTGGGAGAGGGATCAGGAACTCGTGCTGCACCAACTTCCGCAGGAGATACACTCTGGAACTCTCGGAGCCGGAAAGCAATTTCCAAGTGTCTTTAATCAGAAGAGCAGCTGTTTTTATACTCTCCAAGTAGGGTGGAAACAGGATGTGATATAGAGAGGGTGGAGAGAAAAGTGACTGGTGAAAATCAGAGTGTGACAAAGAAGGGATCAGTGTGTGACAAGGAGGGGGTGGAGCAGGAGAGAATCCTATCATAGAACCACCAATGCCCTGGAGTGCTTTATGTAAAAGTGATTTATGTAAATAGACCAAAGCTTTGGATCAGTAAAATCCATATATAGGCATATGGTTAAGCAGAAGCCAGGGGGAGATGGCAACTACCCAACATCTCCCCCTTTCTTTTTAACTTTTTGCTATAGTATCAGGAGTGCGGGGCACTTTGTGAGGCAGGGAGACTGATAAGAGGCACACCTTTTTTGGGGTTCTACTGTCCCTCCTTGCTCAACCTCTCCGTGGAGAGAGAGACTAACAGGATTGACACACCCCTCAGGCTCAAGCCCTTCCAAGCTCAACCATATCCTCACAATTCCCCAACATCTTCCTCTTACTTAATGGCCATATATAACTGGGTCAATGTCTGTAAAAGGCTTCATCTCTGTCAGGGGAATAGCAGTGTAGGGGTGAACGGAAACCTGTTGGGAAGAAAGCAGAATGATAGTGTGTAAGTGTCTTCAAAAATAACTAGCACAAGACAGGGAGGGATAAGTAAGAGTAGCAAGAGACAGAGTGAGCCTGATGGGTGGAGGAGTGGGGGCCTGATAAGCCGAGGGGCTAGAGGGGTGATCTGGCATTGCAAAATCCTGAGTCAGCTGGCGGTAAGTTCTATGAACTGCTACAGTCATTCTTCAAGAAGTCCAGCAATATAAAAGGAGTGTCCAGCAAGTTCTATAGAAGCATCAGTCCAATGTCAACGGCCAGGAAATAAATGCCACACGTCTATCTTGATGGAGGAGGACGGCCACCAGAACTTTTCTTCTCTGTAGAGAGTGACCTGGAACCGCCAAAACATGATGGGCGAAACAGAAGCAGGAAGAGCAGACACCGATGGTTGAGAGAAAGGCAGTAGGAAAGTCTTATCCTTTGGAGTCTGTGAATCAGGTTCTCCAGATCGTGTCAGGTCACATCATGGGTTTCTGGGGATGGCTGTAATTGTGGGTGATGTCAGAGGTCAGGGGTCCAAGATGGATTTCTGGGTATTCTATATGAGCAGATGCTTCTTTATGCGAAGGCTTGTCATAGCTGTAGTCAATTACTTATGAAAAAACTTTGTAACAAATTAGAAGTTTACTACAATTGATAACTCAATGATTATAACTGGTTTAGGTATATTTATAATTTTGTGTAAAGGTCATCTTACGTGACCTCATGTAGCAGTCTTTATATAGCAAAGTTTTCATACCGAGTTTAAGTTACATATATTGATTCTTGACTATTTTTACATTGGGTTTTTAAGCAAACTCAGGTTACTAGAGTTAACACATTTTAGTGACAATTTTTTTTTTGGTACATTTACGATATCAGATTGATGCCAAATTTGTTGTGGATTAATTTCCACAAGATAGCTTACAGGACATTTTTGGGGGCCCTCCAAAAATGTCCTGTATAGAGAATCTGTATTTTAACTTAGGAGATGATGAATTGTCACATTGAATATTTAGAGTTTTACCTTAAACACTCAGTTACTTAAATGAATTGATTTTACCTCTTCTCGTAAAAATGTAACTTCGAAGTTACAATTTAACTGTTAAGTTAATGTTTACCAAACTTGAAACACGCATATTAAACATATAGTTTATAACACACAGGAGGAGAAAAACTTGTAAATAAGATATATCATTTCAAATGTGAATTTAGAACTACTGTCATAGTTGAACCATCTTTACTCACACAGTTTAAGACTAAACATTTCATATTGGTATCAAGACTTAAAAAAGAAATCAAAAGGGGGAATGAACAATTTTTGGACTGTTTCTGGACGTCTCCAGAAACCATGGCTGCGTCCAGCCGTTTGATATAAAGTCAGTTAACTTTCAGAGTACTCTGAGCACAATGGGTCATACAAAAATTTTGGTCACTCAATTTTTTTTTTTTTCACTCACTCACTCACTCACTCACAAAACACAACTGGCCAGTCATAGCATAAGACATTCATTCGGGGGGGGGGGATGTTCTGTGAATCAGATTTTTTTTTTTTTATTCTGCCATGCTGTATTATGGATCCTGGGGTGCATCCTGTAGCCAGTCCTCTTGCAGCCAGTCTTCTTGCAGTGTTTCTTGTTCTTCAGGGATATCAGCGCCATCATGTGGGTATTGCCGGACATGGCGGGCAGGAACCCAAACGGGCTTGGAGTAATTTTGTGGAAAAATACATGCGAAACCCCTCCCCATAGTCAACAGGGGGTCAGGTCCTTTCCAAATTTTATCAAGTGGGTCTTTCCATTTGACTTTAATAGCTGGGAGGGTGGGTGGTGTTTGCCAATGAAGAATTATAGGAGGTTGGTCGGAGTTTTTGTAAATATTAAAGAGATTTAATGTAGTTAAGGCTTTTGCCAGCTGGATATTAGGGGGGTACATTTCCCCTTTTTCTTTATTTAATTGAGCCTTAAGAGTTTGATGGGCCCTCTCAACAATGCCTTGTCCCTGTGGATTATACGGAATGCCTGTAGTATGAGTAATGTTCCAGAGGGAACAAAAATCTTTAAATTGTTTGCTCGTAAAAGCAGGTCCATTATCCGTTTTAAGTTGAAGATGTAAACCCATTACAGCAAAACAGGAGAGCATATGGCTTATAAGCTTTTTTGAGTTTTCTCCAGTCTGAGCTGTAGCCCACATAAACTTAGAGAAGGTATCAATTGAGACGAACACATATTTTTGTTTGCCAAAGTTAGGTATGTGGGTAACATCAATTTGCCAAAGAGCGTTGGCTTTTAAACCTCAAGGATTAACCCCCAGAGTCTGAATAGCAGGTGTTTTGATTAGACCTGCACAGGAGGAACATGTAGCAAGAATACGTTTTAACTGTGGCAGAGGAATATCAGGAAATTGAGCTCGAAGACCTTTAAGATTAACATGGGTTAGGGAATGAAAGTCAGCAGGATTAGAGACAGAGGCTAGGAGAATTCCTGTGGAGGCAAGGCAGTCAGCTGCAGCATTCCCTTCGGACAGGGGACCAGGAAGAGGGCTGTGGGAACGTAGGTGCTGAACATACAGTGGATGGGTTCGAGAACAGAGCATAGAGGCAATTTGAATTAAAAGAGGAGAAAGTGGGTTGTCATCAATTCTTACATAAGATCGAGCAAGCCATGGAAGTAAGTTAACAGTATACACACTGTCAGAAAAAAGGTTGAAGGATTCTGGTACAGCTTTTAATGCAAGGAAAACAGCATAAAGTTCTTTGTACTGAGGGGAATTATCAGGAAGTTCAGTAAAGAGAGGTTTGGGGTATTGCTGGTCTGGATAATATATAAGGGCAGCAGCTCCCTTTTTTCCACCATCAGTGAACACTGTAGGAGCAGAGGGGATGGGATCTCGAGAGAAAAGTTTAGGTACTAGTAGAGGCAACAGAGGTAAAGAAGCTATCAAATTATTAGAGGGAAAATGATTATCTAATTGTCCTGGAAAACCCATTAAACTTATGGCAAAACGAGAATGGTGGCGTATGAGCCATTCTGTATCAGTGAGAGAAAAGGGAAGAATGATTGAATCTGGTTCCCTTCCTAAGACCTGAACCAATCTGTTTCTTCCTTGGCGAACCATAAATGCTAAGGCATCAATCTCGGTAAGGAGTCTTGGAGCTCCGCCTACTGGCGTATGAAGCCATTCGAGAACGCCATGTTTCTGCCACAATGCCCCCACTACTGTGGGCGTGGAGTTAAAGATTAGAAGATTTACTGGAGAGGAGGGGGAGAATCGAACGATGTGCATGTCCTGGAGAGCCTGGTTAACTTTTTCCAGAGCCAAGGATGCTTCGGGGGTTAACATACGCTTTGAGGAGGGCTGTTTGTTTCCTTTTAACAGATCGAACAGTGGTTGCAGGCAGCTCGTAGGCAGATAAAGATACTGCCTAAGCCAATTCAAATTTCCAAGAAAACTTTGTAAAGAAGCAAGAGTGAGATTAGAAGGAAAAGTAACACAAGGTTTTAAAGGACGAATCTGCGTTAGGGAAATCTCTGAGCCTAAGAAAGATATTGGAGGGATTAGCTGTATCTTCTCAGGAGCTACATTAAGTCCACTTCTCTTTAAGGCAGGGATTAGAAAATCACGTAGGGCGGAGAGATCTGTATCTAATTCTCCCCATATAAACACGTCATCCATATAATGAAAAACCTTAAGGCCCTTATGAATATATGGGAAAAGGGCAGATTTAACAACCTCTTGACAAATAGTAGGACTATTAGCCATGCCCTGGGGCAGTACCACCCATTCAAATCTATCGGCAGGGCTGGCATTATTAATAGAAGGAACAGAGAAAGCAAAACGTTTACAATCTTGTGGGTGTAAGGGAATAGAGAAAAAACAATCCTGTATATCAATAGCTATGATTGGAATTCCTGTGGGAATTGCGGAAGCAAGAGGCAAACCCCTTTGGGGGGAGCCCCAAACCTGCATGGTTTTATTAACTGCACGAAGATCTTGGAGGAGGCGCCATTTTCCTGAGCGCTTTTTAATTACAAAGACTGGAGTATTCCATGGGCTCCGAGAATGACGAATGTGTCCCAAAGATAACTGCTCTTGGACGAGTTTTTTTAAAATTTCTAGCTTCTCCCTAGGCAAAGGCCACTGTTCCACCCAGACAGGCTCATTAGAAAGCCAATCTAAGCGGGGAGTTCTGTTAAGAACAGTGGCAGTTAGTATTGGGGGTGCTGGTTGGGTCTAGCAGTCTCACAGGAGTGAGTGTGGTGTCCTGCAGAGGTGTCTGAGGATATCACTACATCTAAGGATTCCAGCAAGTCTCTTCCCAATAAATTGGTGCTTATATCAGCTATTAAAGGCTGAAAGCGTCCGGTAGTCCCTTCTGGATCTTCCCACACAAGGGAATCTCGTGTGCGGAATGCCTGAGTCAATCCTCCAACACTGTGTAAGCGTGGTCCTGGGAGGAGTTCCAAACTCTGGGGAACCTCTGCTTGTCTTAATATTGTCTTATCTGCTCCCGTGTCAATCAAACATTTAAAAGGAATATTACCAATCTTTACTGTCATAGTTGGGTGACCCCTTTCTAAAACAGGGGTGGTCCATAAAATCTCAGGCTCTGAATTCGAGCTGTTCTCTTGCTCCAGCCGGTTATTTCTATGCTGGAAGTTCCCACATACCGCGGGTTCCTCCTTCTGCTCACCCTCTGTTATTGTTACTTGGCGTGGTGGGTGTAGCGATGGATTGGGTCCCAAGCTGGGCTTCTGTTTGTGGAAGAAGGGCACAGCACCAAGCGGGCGACCTGCTTCCTTCCCTCTTGGGGGCGGGGCTAAGGGAAGCCCCATACCTAGTTTAAATCCCTGTTTACATTTGGCAGAGGCGTGCCATTCCTATGGAACCTTGACCAACAATCTCTCCTCCAGTGAAATCCTTTCTGGCATCTGGGACAAGGCATTCGTGGTCTCTGATTCCCTGTCTGGAGGCGGGGTTGCCCTGATTGGAGGTGGGGTCGCCCTGACTGGAGGTGGGGTCGCCCTGACTGGAGGCGGGGTCGCGGTCTATTTTCTGGACATTGGTTACGCCAATGCCCTTGGCGACCGCACTGAAAGCAAGCTCCTTTTTGCTTATGTAAGGTAGCTGCATAGGCCTGTAACATAGGTCCTTGAAAAGAGCTTGATCTGAGATCCTGTGTAGCTAGAATCCAAGTATCTGGGTGTTCGTTTTTAAGAGTGATACAGGCCTGTGGAAAATGCGGAAGCATTCCATCCCAGACTATGGATTGCAGAAGGAGAAAACGAGCGTCAGGATTATAAATCTTCCTTTCCAAACTCGACTGGACCCTGGCAATGAATTTAGCGAGGGATTCATCAGGTTCTTGTTGCAGGGAGAGAATGGGGGCTGAGGCTGCTCCCATGGGTGGTGTTAATCGCTCCCATGCTTTTAATGTACACAGGCATACTTGATCAAAATACCCCGCTGGAAACTTGGCTTCCGCCTGTTGAATCCCTGTTTCTAATTGGCCTGTTCCAAACAATGCATCAAAATTACCCTCTGGCTGATTTTGAATATTTTTCCGCGATTGTTGTAAACATTCGTCACGAAAGAATGCCTCCCATTGCAGGAAGAGGGGGCCTGGGAGCGTAGCACGAGTCATATCTCTCCAATCTTGAGGGGTATTAAGGTTCTGAAGCAGGCCTTGTAAAATGGACCTGGTCCATGGGGCATGAACACCGTCATCTTTGATAGCCTGGCGTAGTTCCTTCAGGTCTGTGGCGGAATATGGATACCAGGCCTGAGGTTTTTGTCTATTGGGGGCAACACTGACCGGAAATGTGTGGACTTGCTCTGATAAGTGTGTAGCGGTAGGAGGAGTCATCGAAGTGGAAGCTTCTGGACAAGTGGCCGAAGAAGTGGTTTTGGAGGCTACAGGAGAATTCGGACATGTGTCTATCAAAACAGGGTGGGGTGAAGAAGCAGCCGTGGAGGCAGCAGGAGGTTCCGGACACGTTTCTGCCAAAATGGGGGTGGCCGAAGAAGTGGCTGTGGAGTCCAAAGGAGAATTCGGACACGGGTCTGCCAAAATAGGGGCCTCAGGGCAAGATGCCAAAATAGGGGCCTCAGGGCAAGATGCAGAGGAATTAGGGTGGGTCAAGATCACGACAGGCCTTTGCTTCTTCTTGTTTTTAAGGTGCTGGTTAAGTTCTATGATTACTTCCTTTATCTCTTTGACCTCAGCCTCTAGGTCCTTAAACCTTTTGAGAGGTTGACCTATATATCCCTTAAAAGCTGCTATGATGATCAACAGGATATAAGGTGAAGCCCCGAGAAAAATGTCCCAGATATATAAAAATTGTATACTGGAAAAAGAATGCAGGATTTGGAAAAGATTTTCCATGGTGGAAAGATCTCCGGAAAACAATAAGAAAGAAAAAAAATCACAGTGCCATAACACAATATTGCAGATACCCAAAAGGTGTGTACTTATCTAAGATGTCTTCTTGTAAATCTGCTGCTTACAGGCCCCTGTTCCGGGTGCCAGATGCCGGGATAGCCTGAGGGTACTTCTTCCCGAGCTAGTGCTCTCTGGGTTGGAGAGAACTCAACTGGAGCTGATCTAGGCTGCTGTGTGGAAGAGGGATCAGGAACTCGTGCTGCACCAACTTCCGCAGGAGATACACTCTGGAACTCTCGGAGCCGGAAAGCAATTTCCAAGTGTCTTTAATCAGAAGAGCAGCTGTTTTTATATTCTCCAAGTAGGGTGGAAACAGGATGTGATATAGAGAGGGTGGAGAGAAAAGTGACTGGTGAAAATCAGAGTGTGACAAAGAAGGGATCAGTGTGTGACAAGGAGGGGGTGGAGCAGGAGAGAATCCTATCATAGAACCACCAATGCCCTGGAGTGCTTTATGTAAAAGTGATTTATGTAAATAGACCAAAGCTTTGGATCAGTAAAATCCCTATATAGGCATATGGTTAAGCAGAAGCCAGGGGGAGATGGCAACTACCCAACACAATTCCATTTCAGGTTCTACTCGTGTTTTCTTTTCTGATCTTGTTTTTCAACTTCTGCCTAAGAGTGAGATCATCCATATTTATCCTTCTGTTTCTGACTTATTTCACTTAACATGAATTTTTCAAGGTCCATCCAAGATCGGCTGAAACGGTGAAGTCACCATTTTTTACAGCTGAGTAGTATTCCATTGTGTATATATACCACAACTTGCTCAGCCACTTATCTGTTGTTGGACAGATAAAGCCATTTCTATATTAGCAACTATAAATGTCATTTCAAAAGCATCATGAAAGGTGGGAGTAGATAGCATAATGGTTATGCAAACAGATTCTAGGGGAAGCAATTACAAAAGCCAGACCTTCCACCTTCTGTATCCCATAATGACCCTGGGTCCATACTCCCAGAGGGATAAAGAATAGGGAAGCTCTCAGGGGAGGGGATAAAAAGTTCTGGTGGTGGGAATTGTGTGCTGTTGTACCCCTCTTATCCTGTGTTTTTTGTTGGTGTTTCCTTTTTATAAACAAAAATTTAAAAAACAAAACAAACGGGAAAAAAAACCAGATTCTCATGCCTGAGACTCCAAAATCCCAGGTTTAATTCCCCATACCACCATAAACCAGAGCTAAACAATACTCTAGTAAAGAAAAAAAAAAGTTCTTCAAGGGGCTGGGCGATAGCACAGTGGGTTAAGCACACGTGGCATGAAACAAGAGGCCCGGAATAACAATCCAAGTTCAAGCCCCAGGTTCCCCACCTGCAGGTCTGTCGCTTTACAAGCGGTAAAGCAGGTGTGCAGGTGTGTCCATCTTTCTCTCCCCCTCTCTGTGTTCACCTCCTGTCTAGATTTCTCTCTGTCCTATTCAACAACAACAAGATCAACCAAAAAATGGGAAAAATAGCCTCCAGGAGCAGTGGATTTTTAGTGCAGGCACCAAGCCTCAGTGATAACCCAGGAGGCAAAAAAAAAAAAAAAAGCTTCATGGTATTAATTTATTGTAACAAATTGTCTAAACATCAACAGTGTTCACTATTCAAATCAATTATGAAGCATAGAGCTGTGAAAACATCTTCATTCACTCACCTGTTAACTCACTTAGTATTTAGGTGTAGATATTTTATTACAAGGTCAAAGGAAGGTACACAGTTGCCTATTCCATGGGCACTTTAGTTCACGCCTAGTCACAAGATCACACCATTAGGATCAGTGCTGGGCAGAACTGTTTTCCTTACGTGCTGCTACTCTGAATGTAAAAGAATAAAGACCAGAATTGTTGGAATTTATGAGATGTTAAGCAAGGGGATATTATGAGAAATACTATTCTTTAAGCATTGATTCTTTATTTCTATGTGTAAATTGAGATCTTAATAACTTTCATAGCCCAGAAATATTTTTTTTCAGTTTGATAATTTTTTTAAATAATTTATTTCTTTATTGGGGAATTAATGTTTTACATTCAACAGTAAATACAATAGTTTGTACATGCATAACATTCCCCATATTCCCATTTAACAATACAACCCCCACTATGTCATTCATCATCTTTCATGGACCTGTATTCTCCCCACCCACCCACCCACCTACCCCAGAGTCTTTTACTTTGGTGTAACACTCCAATTCCATTTCAGGTTCGACTTGTGTTTTCTTTTCTAATCTTGTTTTTCAACTTCGGCCTGAGAGTGAGATCATCCCATATTCATCCTTCTGTTCCTGACTTATTTCACTCAACATGATTTTTTCAAGGTCCATCCAAGATCGGCTGAAAACGGTGAAGTCACCATTTTTTACAGCTGAGTAGTATTCCATTGTGTATATAGACCACAACTTGGTCAGCCACTCATCTGTTGTTGGACACCTGCGTTGCTTCCAGGTTTTGGCTATTACAAATTGTGCTGCCAAGAACATATGTGTACACAGATCTTTTTGGATGGATGTGTTGGGTTCCTTAGGATATATCCCCAGGAGGGGAATTGCAGGGTCATAGGGTAGGTCCATTTCTAGCCTTCTGAGAGTTCTCCAGACTGTTCTCCACAGAGGTTGGACGAATTTACATTCCCACCATCAGTGCAGGAGGGTTCCTTTGACCCCACACCCTCTCCAGCATTTGCTGCTATTACCTTTTCTGATGTATGACATTCTCACAGGAGTGAAGTGATATCTCATTGTTGTCTTGATTTGCATTTCTCTGACAATCAGAGACTTGGAGCATTTTTTCATGTGTTTCTCAGCCTTTTGGATCTCTTCTGTGGTGAATATTCTGTCCAAGTCCTCCCCCCATTTTTGGATGGGGTTATTTGTTGTCTTGTTGTTGAGTCTGGCAAGCTCTTTATATATGTTGGTTATTAAACTCTTATCTGATGTATGGCGTGTAAAGATCTTCTCCCATTCCGTGAGGGGTCTCTTGGTTTGGGTAGTGGTTTCTTTTGCTGTGAAGAAGCTTTAATTTGATGTAGTCCCATAGGTTTATACTTGCCTTAGTCTTCCTTGTAATTGGATTTGTTTCATTGAAAGTGTCTTTAAAATTTATGCGGAAAAAAGTTCTGCCAATATTTTCCTCTAAGTATCTGATAGTTTCTGGTCTAACATCCAAGTCCTTGATCCACTTGGAATTTACTTTTGTATTTGGTGAAATACAGTGATTCAGTTTCATTCTTCTGCATGTTTCAACCCATTGTTTCCAACACCATTTGTTGAAGAGACTCTGCTTTCCCCATGTAATAGTCTGAGCCCCTTTGTCAAAGATTAGATGTCCATACGTGTGGGGCCTCATTTCTGGGCTCTCAATTCTATTCCACTGGTCAGTGTGTCTGTTCATGTTCCAGTACCAAGCAGTTTTGATGACAATGGCCTTATAATACAGTTTGAAATCTGGGAGTGTGATGCCTCCGGTTCTGTTCTTTTTTCTCAAGATTGTTTTGGCAATTCTAGGTCTTTTCTGGTTCCAAATAAACATTTGTAGCATTTTTTTCTATTCTCCTAAAAAATGTGCTTGGGATCTTGATGGGGATAGCATTAAATTTGTAGATGGCTCTGGGTGGTATATTCATTTTGATGATGTTAATTCTTCCAACCCATGAACATGGAATATCTTTCCACTTCTTTGTGTCTTTTTCAATTTCTTTGAGTAGTGACTCATAATTTTCAGTATACAAGTCTTTCACTTCTTTGGTTAGGTTTAATCCTAGATATTTTACTGTTTTTGTTGCTATAGAAAAAGGAACTGATTTCTGGATTTCAATTTCTTCTAACTTAGTGTTTGCATAGAGGAATGCCACTGACTTTTGAATGTTAATTTTATAGCCTGACACATTACTGTATTGCCTGATGATTTCCAAAAGCTTCTTGTTGGATTCCTTAGGTTTTTCCATGTATACTATCATGTCATCTGCGAATAAGGAGAGTTTGACTTCTTCTCTTCCAATCTGTATGCCTTTAATTCCTTGCTCCTGCCTGATTGCTATGGCAAGAACTTCCAACACTATGTTGAATAGTAATGGTGATAGTGGGCAGCCCTGTCTAGTACCTGATCTGAGTGGAAATGCTTCCAGTTTTTCACCATTGAGTATGATGTTGGCTGTAGGTTTGCTATATATAGACTCCACTATCTTCAGGAATTTTCCATCTATTCCCATTTTTTGTAGTGTTTTGATCATAAAGGGATGTTGTATTTTGTCAAAGGCTTTCTCTGCATCTATTGATATGACCATGTGTATTTTGGTCTTGCTTTTGTTGATGTGGTGGATCACATTGATTGATTTATGTATATTAAACCAACCTTGCATGCCTGGGATAAACCCCACTTGGTCATGATGGACAATCTTTTTGATATACTGCTCTATCCGGTTGGCTAGAATTTTGTTCAATATTTTCGCATCTATGTTCATCATAGATATTGGTCTGTAGTTTTCTTTTTTGGTTGTGTCCCTGTCTGCTTTTGGTATCAGGGTGATGTTGGCTTCATAGAAGCTGGCAGGGAGTATTCCAGTGTCTTCAATCTTCTGGAAGACTTTTAAAAGTAGAGGTATTAGTTCTTCTTTGAAAGTTTTGTAGAATTCATTTGTAAAACCATCTGGTCCAGGACTTTTATTTTTGGGAAGATTTTTGATAACTGTTTCAATTTCATTAGCTGTGATGGGCTTGTTCATGTTATCCACTTCCTCTTTACTTAGTTTTGGAAGTTGGTAGATGTCTAGGAAATCATTCATTTCTTCCAGGTTCTCTAGCTTGGTGGCATATAGTTGTTCATAGAATCCTCGCATGATATGTTGAATTTCTGCAGTGTCTGTTGTGATATCTCCTCTTTCATTTACTATCCAATTTATTTGGGTCTTCTCCCTTTTTTGTTTTGTGAGTCTGGCTAAAGGTTTGTCGATTTTGTTTACTCTTTCAAAGAACCAACATTTACTTTCATTGATCTTTTGTATCGTTTTCCTATTCTCAATGTTATTTATTTCTGCCCTAACTTTAGTGATTTCTGTCCTTCTGGTTGCTTTAGGATTCCTTTGTTGTTCTTCTTCTAGGTCTTTAAGATGTGCAATCAGGCTGTTTATTTGTGCCTTTTCTTGTTTCCTAATGTGTGCTTGGATAGCTATGAACTTCCTTCTTAGGACAGCTTTAGCTGTGTCCCAAACATTTTGATAACTTGTGTCTTCATTTTCATTGAACTCTCGAAACATTTTGATTTCTTCCTTGATTTCCTCTTTGACCCAGAAGTTGTTAAGAAGTGTACTGTTGAGCTTCCACATTTTGGGACTGTTACTAATCTTTTGTTGATTGTTAAGTGTTAGTTTAATTCCACTGTGGTCTGAGAAGATGCTTGGGATGATTTCAATGCTCTTGAATTGGCTGATGCTGTGTTTGTGGCCTAACATATGGTCTATCCTTGAGAATGATCCATGTGGATTTGAGTAAAATGTGTATTCCAGTTTCTTGGAATGAATGACTCTGAAAATGTCCAATAGTTCTAGTTTATCTATCTCTTCTTTTAACTCCCTTATGTCTTTACTGATTTTCTTCCTGGATGATCTGTCAAGTTGAGATAGTGGGGTGTTGAAGTCCCCTACTATGATTGTGTTACTGTTGATATATTGCTGTAGCTCTTTCAGTAGAAGTTTGATGTATTTAGATGGCTTCTCATTGGGTGCATATATATTAATAATTGTTAATTCCTCTTGATTGACTAATCCTCTGAGCATTAAGTAGTGTCCATTCCTATCTTTTTTAATCTTATCTATTTTAAAGTCTATCATGTCAGATATGAGAATAGCTGTTCCTGCCCTTTTTTGTGGGCCATTGGCTTGAATGATAGTTTTCCATCCTTTCACTTTAAGTCTGTGTTTGTCTTGTTGAGTTAGGTGAGTTTCCTGTAGACAACATATTGTTGGGTTGTGTTTTCTGATCCATCTTCCTACTCTTTGTCTTTTAATAGGTGAATTCAGGCCATTGACATTTATTGATAACAAAGATTGAAGATATTTTAACGCCATTCTTGTAGAGTTTTAGAGTGTTTTGATATATGTCCTATTTGTGGTGGTCTGGTTGGTTATAGGAGACCTTTCAGAACTTCTTTCAGGGCAGGCTTGGTGATGGTTGCTTCCTTCAACTGTTGCTTGTCTGAGAAGGTTTTAATGCTTCCATCTAGTCTGAATGACAGTCTAGCAGGATATAGTATTCTTGGCTGAAAGCCTTTCTCATTGAGCACTCGATAGATATCTTGCCATTCTCTTCTGGCCTGTAGTGTTTGTATGGAGATGTCTGCTGCTAATCTTATGGGTTTTCCTTTGTAGGTGACTCTTTGTTTTTCTCTTGCAGCCTTGAGGATCCTTTCTTTATCCTTATTTCTTTCCATTCTAAGTATGACATGTCTTGGTGTCTTTAGGTCTGGGTTAATTCTGTTTGGGACCCTCTGGGCTTCTTGAATCTTTATGTCTTTGGTGTTGTCTAGACTAGAGAAATTTTCAGCTATTATGGCCTGGAGAATGCTTTCTTCCTCTCCTTCTCTTTCTTCCTCTGGTAAGCCAATAATGCGTATATTGTTTCTTTTGAAGTCATCCCATAGGACTCTGTTGTTGTTTTCAGCATCTCTTAATCTCTTTTTGAGATCCCTTACTTCTTTTTTAGTTGTCTCTAATTCATCTTCAATCTTGCTAATTCTGTCTTCAGCCTCATAGATTCTATTTTCTCTTCCCTCTACTGCTTTCTGGAGTTCATCTATTTTGTTGCCCTGCTCTGATACTGTTTTAGCTTGTTCAGCTAGTTGCCTTCTTAGCTCAGCGATTTCAGCTTTCAGCTCTCTAATAACCATGAGATAATTAGAATTTTCTTCCATGTTCTCATTTGTTGTTCCTGCAGTTCTGATTACAATTTTTTCAAATTCTTCACTCCTGTGATTATTTCCTTAGCTAATGTTTGGATGTTGAACTCATTGTTTTGTGCTTCACCCTCTGGAGGACTTTTAGCTGGACTCTTGTCCTGGTTCGAGTCTCCAATATTTTTTCTTGTTGTTTTAACCATTTTATATATTATGTTATGAGTTCCCTTTATCAGTACTTTTCAAATTATTGGTCTCTATTGCCTGGATTGACTTGTGTCTAAGTAATTTAATTAAAGGGTTTACCGTGGTGGAAGTTAACAGTTTTTTCAATCCCTGACTTGGAGCTCAGTGGTGTAAAAGCCTCTTTTTTTTTTTTTCAGGCTATGGGAGTCTGAGGTCGTTTAAACTATCAATAGGCTTCTTAGCTTAATCACTGACTCCTGACCAAGAGATAAAGCAGGGTGTGGCAGAGATAATCCAGCGGTTATGCAAAGAGACTCTCACAGCCCCTCAGCTATGCCACGGAGGTATAGGTCTTCTCCTGAGTTTCCCGGTTAGATCTCTGTCCCCTGGTGTCCCTCCCTGTTGCTGCTCCAGATTCTGAGGGTAAAAGCAATGGAGACTCAGAGTTGCACTTGGTGAGTCTCTGGGGAGTCCTCTCCTCCCTTCAGCTGTCCCCTTGTTGGTGGAGCAGACTGGAGGTGGTGTCTCCACTGATAAACTGTTGAACTGTTAGCAGTCACTTAATCTCTCCTTAGGCCCCTCTCTCCTCTCTGTCACCAGCCACGCGTGTTTGTACTCACGGGTGATTTACTGGGTTCCTGTGGTCATTCTAGTCCTGTCTTGTTGCGGTCCGGGTGGTCTCCTTTGGTATTCCTAGTTGGTCCAGGAGAGGAAAGGAGAGGAGAGGAGAGGAGAGAAAGCGATCTCCCATAAATATTTTTTAACTTATCTTTTTTAATTTTTTATTTATAAAAAGGAAACATTGACTAAACCATAGGATAAGGGGTACAACTCCACACAATTCCCACAACCAGAACTCTGTATCCCATCCCCTCCCCTGATAGCTTTCCTATTTTTTAACACCTGGGAATATGGACCAAGGTCATTGTGGGATGCAGAAGGTTGAAGGTCTGACTTCTGTAACTGCTTCCCCACTGAACATGGGTGTTGACAGGTCGATCCATACTCTCAGCCTGTCTCTCTCTTTCCCTAGGGGGGAAGGGCTCTGGGGCAGCGGAGCTCCAGGACACATTGGTGTGGTTGTCTGTCCAGGGAGGTCTGCTCAGCATCATGCTAGCATCTGGAACCTGGTGGTTGACAAGAGAGTTAACATACAAAGCCAAACTAATTGTTGACCAAGCCCAGAAATAATTTAAATGTCGTAATATGACACTGGTATTTGACCAAGTTTAGAGATCTGTGAGAGGAAAGAGATGTTACTATTAATTTTTTTAAAAGGCTCTCTTTCTTTCTTTTTAAAAGATTTTTATTGAATCGTGAGAAATGATAGGAGAGAGAAAAAGAACCAGACATCACTCTGGTACATGTGTGGCTAGGGATTGAACTTAGAACCTCATGCTTGAGAGTCCAATGTCTTATCCACTGTGCCACCTCCTGAACCACACTATTAATTTTTTACATTGTAATTGTGGATGATATTTATGCATTTGTTAGATATGTAATGTCAGGGAAATAAAAATCACTGATTTTTTTAGTATTGAAAAAATATATAGAATATATATACTTTTTATTTTATTTATTTTATATTTAAGAAAGGATAAATTAACAAAACCATAGGGTAGGAAGAGTACAACTCCACACAATTCCCACCACCCAATCTCCATATCCCATCCCCTCCCCTGATAGCTTTCCCATTCTCTATCCTCTGGGAGCATGGACCCAGGGTCGTTGTGGGTTGCAGGAGGTGGAAGGTCTGGCTTCTGTAATTGCTTCTCCGCTGAACATGGACGTTGACTGGTCAGTCCATACTCCCAGTCTGCCTCTCTTTCCCTAGTAGGGTGGGGCTGTGGGGAAGCGATGCTCCAGGACACATTGGTGGGGTCTTCAATCCAGGGAAGCCTGGCCAGCATCCTGATGGCATCTGGAACCTGGTGGCTAAAAAGAGAGTTAACATACAAAGCCAAACAAATTGTTGAGCAATCATGGACCCAAAGGTTGGAATGGTGGAGAGGAAGTGTTGGGGGGGGGGTACTCACTGCAAACTCTAGTGTACATCTGCTTTCAGGTATATATTTTGCACTTGTTTATGGATACGTATGAACATATGCTCTCTCTCACAGAACCTGGTGTATATCTAGGTTTTGGGACTTTGTTAGAAAGTGATCCACCTGGGATGGAATTAGAGAATACTATGAAAGGAAAGGTCTCACCCGAGTAATGAAGCTGAAGGGTTGTCATTCCACACCCAAAGTCTCTGGACACAGTCTGAGCTGAAGCATGTTGAGGTGGCAATCGTTGTATTGATTAGGTTATGATCGGCAGATGCAATATTATTTGATATGGATTGGGAGAGGCATGCGGGAAAGTGGGCCCTATCCTAAGATCCCAGGACTGGGGGAAATAATAGGCTCTACAGTGGAGATGTGGGGTTCCTGCTGTCTTAAGGTTCAAAAAGACAATGGATAGTTATTGTTATCATCACATTATTTGGTAATTGGGTTAACTTTGAAAAGTCCTTTTGTTAGGGTTTGCTGTATAGTACCCAGTATCTTGTAAATAGCTGTGTACTTTTTTATTTTAAAGATTTTTTTTTCAGTTTGCAACTTTTTTTATTGTTCTACCGAGATTCTTTTGCCTCATTTTTTGCTTCATTTTGTTAAAAGGTTTGTTTATTCCCAATTTATGGAGAAAGGGAACCAGAGCATTACTCTCGCATGTACAATGTTGGGTATCAAGCTCAGGGTCTCATACTTGTAAGTCTGACACTCTACTCACTGTGCTACCTCTGAGCTGCCTTTTAAAGGTATTTACAATATTATTCACCAATCCTTCCACTGTATTTTCTCTCTGCTACTACTTTCTTTTTTATTTTATTTTTATTTGTTCGTTTATTGGAGACAAAGAGAAATTGTGAGGAAGGGAAAGTGAGGGAGAGAGACAGAGAGACACCTGCAGCACTGCTTCACACTTGCAAAGTTTTTCCCCTGTAGGTGGAAGTCAGGGCACTTGAACCCAGGTCCTTGTGCATTATATGTTCAACCAGGTTCACCACCACTTGCCTCCCCCTGTTACCATTTTTTTAATAAAATTAAAATATTAACATAGGATAAGAGGGGTACAATTACACACAGTTCCCACCACCAGAGTTCCATATCCCATCCTCTCCATTGGAAGCTTTCCTATTCTTTATCCCACTGGGAGTATGGACCCAGGATCATCATGGGGTGCAGAAGGTGGGACTTCTGGCTTCTGTAATTGCTTCTTTAATGGACATGGACGTTAGTAGGTTAATCCATACTCCCAGCCTGTTTCTATCTTTTCCTACTGGGGCAAGGCTCTGGAGAGGTAAGGTTCCAGGACACATTGGTGAGGTTGTCTGGGAAGTCAGTATGGCATCATGGTAGCATCTACAACTTGGTGTCTGAAAGATATAAAGCAGGACAAATTATTTAGTAAACAGTAACCCAAAGATAGCAATCCAGCAGGTAAAACTAGGGGTCTTCATGTGGGAAGAAGCTAGGAAGTCTATTTTAGGTGTGTTCCAAGGGGCCCATGACTAATACCTTTTGCTTGAGTTGATAGCTAACACGTAGGTGGACTAAAAACATTTTCTGGGAAGATGGTGTCAGAGTTAAGAATAGGATTAGAAAGCTGGATTAAGGAGTTGGGCGGTAGCACAGCGGGTAAGCACAGGTGGTGCAAAGCACAAGGACCAGAGTAAGATCCATCCCATTTTGATCTCCTAGCTCCCCACCTACAGGGGAGTCACTTCACAAGTGGTGAAGTAGGTCTGCAGGTGTTTATCTTTCTCTCCCCCTCTCTGTCTTCCCCTCCTCTCTCCATTTCTCTCTGTCCTATACAACAACAATGATATCAACAACAATAATAACTACAACAATAAAACAACAAGGGTAACAAAAGGGAAGAAGGAAAGAGAAAAAAGAAAGCTGGATTAGGCAGAGAGAATCTCACATATATGAGGAAAGTATATAAATGCCATTAACTGTTAACCCCATTGATCTGACCTAGGACCCGTATCTATTCTTATTTAGCACAGGAGACTGTGTGACCTGTGAGTCCCTGTCAGCCTGAGCTTGAAATCCATGGTCACAGCATTCTAGGCTGCACTCATTTCAGGACTTGTCTTTCTCCAGTGGCAGAGTAGGTTGGCCCAGCCTCCCTTCAGAGAATGGAGCAGTCCCTATCATTGCTGCTCTACAGTGAGGGTAAGGTCCTAGAGAGGCTTGCGAGAGGGCTTATGATGGTGCTCGTGACAGAAGCAACCACTGATGGTAGAGAAAGGGATCTATTAGAGGTCTAGACCTTATTTATTTATTAATGAGAGGGATAGGAGAAGAGAGAGTGAGAGAAAGAACCAGACATCATTCTAGTACATGTGCTATTGGGGATCAAACTCAGGACCTCATGCTTGAGAGTCCAACACTTTATCCACTGTGCAACCCCCCCAGACCACATATTTATGCTTTTTAAAAAAGCTCTTTAGTTTCCCCAATAAAGTGATTTTTAATAATCTCTTTAGTTCATGTATAAGAAGAGAAATAATAAACACAACTAATAAGCAT
This sequence comes from Erinaceus europaeus, assembly GCF_950295315.1. Lineage (NCBI taxonomy): Eukaryota > Metazoa > Chordata > Mammalia > Eulipotyphla > Erinaceidae > Erinaceus > Erinaceus europaeus. Next base: position 37,338 of record NW_026647844.1, read on the forward strand.
ACTAAATTCTATTGGGTTGTTAGAAAAGTCACGATGTATTTTTCTGTGCAAAAAATGTGTCATGACCTTTGTGACAACCAAATATACCCTCTGTAATAAGTATTATGGATATAAGTGAGGTAAGGAAAGGAGTTCTGGGAAGGCCCCAGTTTAAAATAGGATGGTTACAGGATTCACCAGGAAGGGGATGTTTGATGAAAACCCTGAGGGGCTAATGAAACAGGTTGGAGTGATATTTGATGGAAGAGTATCTTAGAATAACAGATGCAAAGGCACTACAGTTGAAACATAAATGGGGGATGCCAAAATAGCTCTCTTGGATATTTCACTCAACCCAGGTTCAAGCCTAGTGTCTATCACATAAAAGGAAACTGGCTCTTTGGTTTTTCTCTAGAAAGAAAGAAAGAAAGAAAGAAAGAAAGAAAGAAAGAAAGAAAGGAAGTCTTCGAGATGTACAAAAAAGAGACCAATATGAACAAAGCTGAATGAGAAAAATGAGAGTCATCAGAGGGGATATTTGAGCTATAGGAGTATATATGTACACAGAATGACAAAGATGTTGTAACCAGTATAAGGACCTGGCATTTACATTAGCTGAGAAGCCATTTGAAGAACATCTTTGAGCAAAGAAGTAAGACATTCTCACTCACTATTTTAAAAAACCACTTTGGGGGGGACATGAGGAGTAAAACAAGTGTCTTTCCAACTAATCCAGGTGAAAAGTACAGCGATTTGCACAAAGGTGATACTGAGGTGCTAGAAAATGACTAAAGAAAATTAAAAGATAACCTAGAAGTAACTGACCCAGCTGAGTTTCTTGGCATTGTATTGGGTAGTTTCTTTTTTATCTAGAAGGCAAAAATTAGAACTTAAGTTGGCTACCAATTATGGCCATGAAGAATTAACAGAATCTAGATTTATTTGAAAGTTGAACTTTCAAGAAAACCATATTTGTCCTATACAAAGAGATTTGTATTTAACTGTGTTCATAGCAGCACAATTTTTTTTTTTTATTTAAGAAAGGATTAGTGAACAAAAGCATAAGGTAGGAGGGGTACAACTCCACACAATTCCCAACACCCAATCCCCATAACCCACCCCCTCCCATGGTAGCTTTCCCATTCTCTATCCCTCTGGGAGCATGGACCCAGGGTCATTGAGGGTTGCAGAAGGTAGAAGGTCTGGCTTCTGTAATTGCTTCCCCGCTGAACAAGGGCGTTGACTGGTCGGTCCATACCCCCAGTCTGCCTCTCTCTTTCCCTAGTAGGGTGTGACTCTGGGGAAGCTGAGCTCCAGGACACATTGGTGGGGTCTTCAATCCAGGGAAGCCTAGCCAGCATCCTGGTGGCATCTGGAACCTGGTGATTGAAAAGAGAGTTAACATATGAAGCCAAACAATTTGTTGAGCAATCATGGATCCCAAGCTTGGAATAGTGGAGAGGAAGTGTTAGGGAGGTACTCACTGCAAACTCTAGTGTAGTCCTGCTTTCAGGTATATATTTTATAGTTTATGGATACGTGTGCACATAAGCTCTCTCTCACAGAAACTGGTGTATATCTAGGTTATGGGACTTTGTTAGAAAGTGAACTACCTGAGATGAAATTAGAGTGTACTATTAAAGGAAAGGTCTCACCCGAGTAATGAAGCTGAAGGGTTGTCATTCCACACGTGAAGTCTCTGGATACATTCTGAGGTCTGCACATCCAAAGAAACTATTAAACAAACAGAGAGACCCCTCACAGAATGGGAGAAGATCTTCACATGCCAGACATCAGACAAGAAACTAATCACCAAAATATATAAAGAGCTCAGCAAACTTAGCCGCAAAAAAGCAAATGACCCCATCCAAAAATGGGCAGAGGAAATGAACAAAACATTCACCACAGAGGAGATGCAAAAGGCTAACAAACATATGAAAAACTGCTCTAGGTCACTGATTATCAGAGAAATGCAAATCAAGACAACACTAAGATACCACCTCACTCCTGTAAGAGTGGCATACATCAAAAAGGACAGCAGCAACAAATGCTGGAGAGGATGTGGGGACAGAGGAACCCTTTTACATTGCTAGTGGGAATGTAAATTGGTACAGCCTCTGTGGAGAGCAGTCTGGAAAACTCTCACAAGGCTAGACATGGACCTTCCATATGACCCAATAATTCCTCTCCTGGGGTTATACCCCAAGGACTCCATAACACCCAATCAAAAAGAGGTGTGTACTCCTATGTTCATAGCAGCACAATTCATAATAGCTAAAACCTGGAAGCAACCCAGGTGCCCAACACCAGATGAGTGGCTGAGAAAGCTGTGGTATATATACACAATGGAATACTATGCAGCTATCAAGAACAATGAACCCACCTTCTCTGACCCATCTTGGACAGAGCTAGAAGGAATTATGTTAAGTGAACTAAGTCAGAAAGATAAAGATGAGTATGGGATGATCCCACTCATCAACAGAAGCTGACTAAGAAGATCTGAAAGGGAAACTAAAAGCAGGACCTGATCAAATTGTAAGTAGGGCACCAAAGTAAAAACCCAGTGGTGAGGGGTAGGCATGTAGCTTCCTGGGCCAGTGGGGGGTGGGAGTGGGCGGGAGGGATGGGTCACAGTCCTTTGGTGGTGGGAATGGTGTTTATGTACACTCCTAGCAAAATGTAGACATATAAATCAGTAGCTAATTAATATGAGGGGGAAATCAATTGTATGTCTCAAAGTTTCTCAAAAGACAAACTGAATCTTTTTAATATATAGGCTATGTATTTGATATGCGGACTCTCTCAAAAGCCTAGACCAAGTAGATTAGAAGCTTCCAATAGCACAGCTATATACAAGATACTGGGTACTGTCCAGCAAACCATAACAAAGGGACTTTTCAAAGTTAACCCAATTAACAAATAATGTGATGATAATATTAACTATTGATTGTCTTTTTGAACCCTAAGACAGCAGGAACCTCACATCTTCACTATAGAGCCCCTACTTCCCCCAGTCCTGGAACCCTTGGATAGGGCCCACTTTCCCGTATGCATCTCCCAATCCAAACCAAATAACATTGCATCTGCCGATTACAACCTAACCAAAGCAACGATTGCTACCTCAACATGCTTTACAGCAGCACAATTTATAATAGCCAAAACCTGGAAGCAACCCAAGTGTCCAACAACAGATGAGTAGCTGAGTAAATTGTTGTGTGTATATATATATATACACAATGGAATACTACTCAGCTATTAAAAATGGTGATTACACCTTCTTCACCTCATTTTGGATGGAGCTTAAAGGAATCCTATTAAGTGAGATCAGTCAGAAAGAGAAGGATGAATATGGGATAATCTCACTCATAGACAGAAGCTGAGAAAAAAGGTCAGAAGGGAAGCCACTAAACAAAACGGATTGGGGTTGGTGTATTGCACCAAAGTAAAAGACTCTGGTATGTGTATGTGTGTGTGTGTGTGTGTGTGTGTGTGTGTGTGGTGTGTAGTGGGGGGGGGGTTCAGGTCCTGGAACATGATGGCAGAGGAAGACCTAGTGGGGGTTGAACTGTTATGTGGAAAACTGGGAAATGTTATGCATATACAAATTATTGTATTTTACTTTTGGCTGTAAACCATTAATCCCCCAAGAAAGAGTTAAAAAACAGAGGCCAGGTGGTAGCACATCTGTTTAAGTACACACACTATAGTGTACTAGGACCCAGGTTCAAGCCCCTGGTCCCCACCTGCACTGAGAAAGCTTCACTAATGGTGAGCTAGAGCTGCAGGTATCTGTCTGTCTCTCTCCCTTTCTTATTTATTTATTTATTTATTTATTTTCCTTTTTGTTGCCCTTGTTGTTTAACATTGCTGTGGTTATTAATGTCGTTGTTGTTGGATAAGACAGAGAGAAATGGAGAGAGGAGGGGAAGACAGAGAGGAGGAGAGAAAGACAGACACCTGCAGACCTGCTTCACCGCTTGTGAAGCGACTCCCCTGCAGGTGGGGAGCCGGGGGCTCGAACTGGGATCCTTACGCAGGTCCTGGCGATTTGCGCCACGTGCGCTTAACCCGCTGCGCCACCGCCCGAGTCCCGTCTCTCTCCTTTTCTATCTCCCTTCTCCCCTCTCTATGGCTACATCCAATAATAAAATAAAATAAAGTCATGACAATAACATCCTTTAAAAAATAAACAGATTTATGTGAGTCTGGAGTTGGCATAATGGATAGTCTTGAATCCCCCTGCATGAGTTCCCATATTAAATTCCTGCCATCACATACTCTTTCTCTCATCCTCTCTCCCATAAATAAGTAAATAAATATTTTTTAAAATGAAAGAAAACTTGATTTGGCAGAGAAGATTGGGAGTTCATTTTTGACCTATTGAACAATTCAAGTTACCTATTTAGTATTCAAACAGAGGTTCCCACTTGGCACTGGATAGATGAGAGGGTAGAGGGAGTTTTATTAATCAACACTGCAAAAGCAACAAATTCCAAATCTCACTATAGCATATTATATCATAGAAAAAAATGCCAAGTTATTTCTTGATCTTCTTTTCTACTGGCATTAGGTAGGCTCTGGCTCTCCTGGAAGGGGAAGATAGAAAGGGATAGAAGAAAAGAGACACTTGCAGCCTTGCTTCACCATTAATGAAGCTTCTCCTCTGCAAGTGGGGACCAAAGGGCTTGAACCCTGGTCTTTGTACATATTCAGTGGAACATGACCAGAGGGCTCTAAATGCCAATTCCATCAAGACCTGGAGAGAGAAGAGAAAAAATAGAAGTAGCAATAAGTATAGGTGTGGCTTAGAAAGGAAGGAAAGGCAGAACCATAGAGATAAAAATATATATATATATGTAATAGTCAATCCATATATATGACCTTGGGAGAACTACTGCAGTTTCCAACGAAGGGAATGGAGACCAGAACTCTGGTAGTGGGGACAATATAGAATTATACCCCTGTTATCTCATAATTTTATAAATCGATATTAAATCACTAATAAAATAAAAAAGAAAGCATTTTTTAAATGTTTTTATTTATTCCCTTTTATTGCCCTTGTTGTTTATTGTTGTAGTCGTTGTTGGATAGGACAGAGAGAAATGGAAAGAGGAGGGGAAGACAGAAAAGGGAAGAGAAAGACAGACACCTGCAGACCTGCTTCACCACCTGTGAAGCAACTCCCCTGCAGGTGGGGAGCCTGGGCTCAAACACAGGATCCTTACACCGGTCCTTGTGCTTTGTGCTATATGCGCTTAACACGCTGCACTATCGTCCAACTCCCAAAAGAAAGCATTTCTAAAGAGAACCATATCATTGTCAGAATAAAATAAGTTGCAGGCTCAGGAAAAAAGGGACTAAATACATGTATAAATAAATACTTTAAGAGTTTTGATATTAAAAATAATAATAATAAGTAGCCACTACTGTGGCAATGGGCAGCAGCAAGAAAGACTAAATTAAACAGTGCAATGCCATTTCCAGCTTTTCCTTGCTGGTGGCATACACCCTATGCTTCTATTCCACGACTCAAAGAAAATCAGAGCCCAGGGCTCTGAAAAAAGCTGCTTTGGATAATGTGCTACTTTGTCATGTGTGCACATTGAAGGAAGCTTGGGTGCTGTGGTCTCTTTTACTCTCTCTCTCTCTCTGCTTCTATATTGAAAAATAATAAATAATAATAATAATCAGAGCCCAGTCCTACAATAGAGCAAGAATATATACTGTGCACAGGAGAGGCATTTCAAAGTAAACCCAAGAGGGTGGAAACATAATCCCCACAGTAGAGAGGGAACAGATCATTTCGAACCATAATTCAATCCACCACAAAGTAAGCATATACACTTGAGGAGAAAAAATCCTAAGACACATATCCCAGGGTTCAGAGGTCAAAAAGATAAGTAAAAGACAACAATGGGGACTTAGCAGGAGCAAACAGTAAGTTAGAGAGAAAGCCAGGTGGGAAGTCAAGTAAAGAAAGTGCTTCAAGAAGACACGAAAGAGCAGTGTCACATGTTTTGAATTGGTGAAGCAAAATGAGAACTGATATGGACACTTAGGTTTAGCCATGTGGAGACATCTTTGGTTATCTTGACAAGAAAGGAGGTGACATGGTAGAAGCAAAAAATCTGATCAATGTGGACTCAAGAGCTGTGAGAAGAGAGAAGTAAGAGATAGTAAGTGTGGACGGAGTACTCTTTCAAGAATTTGTATTGAAAAGAGATAAGAAAGTGAGTAGAGGGCTGGGCAATGGCACACTGGGTTAGGCACTGGGTTAGACGCACATAGTATGATGCAAGGATTCCAGTTTGAACCCTTGGCTCCCCACGGGGTGGGGGGTGGGGGGGTGTCACTTCACAGTGAAACAGCTCTGCAGGTATCTTTCTTTCTCTTCCCCTCTATCTCCCCACCACCTCTCTCAATTTCTTTCTGTCCTATCCAGTAAAATATAAATAATAAAGGTGAAGATAGATAGCATAATGGTTATGCAAAGAGTCTCTTGTGCCTGAGACTCCAAAGTCCCATGTTCAACCCCCCGCACCACCATAATCCAGGGCTGAGCAGTGCTCTGGTAAAAAATAAATAAATAGGGAGTTGGGCGGTAGCTCAGCGGGTTAAGCATCCATGGCACGAAGTGCAAGGACCAGCTAAGGATCCCAACATGGGGGGGGTGTGTTTCCACTCATGAGCTGTGAAGCAGGTCTGTAGGTGTCTATCTTTCTCTCCCCCTCTCTGTCTTCCCCTCCCCTCACCATTTTTCTCTGTCCTGTCCAACAACAATAATAATCACAACAACGATAAAACAACAAAGGCAACAAAAGGGAAAAAAATGGCCTCCAGGAGCAGTGGATTTGTAGTGCTGGCACAGAGCCCCAGCAATAACCTTGGAGAAAAAAAGAAAAAGGGAGGAGTAGAAAAAAAAATGAGTAACTAAAGAAAAACAAAGAGGTCAATAACAGTCTTTCAATAAAAAAAAACAAAAACTCATGTTCACATCATATTTGTAATGTGTGCAGTCAACCAGGTGTGCTAATGCCCAGCCCTGACACATCATATTTGTAAAACAAGTTGTACAATAAAATAGCAGGGTTTGATTTTTGTAAGATTTATTTATATTTTGGGGGGAGGGTGATGGCACAACTGGTTAAGCAAATGTATTTTTTTTAATTTTTTATTTATAAAAAGGAAACATTGACTAAACCATAGGATAAGAGGGGTACAACTCCACACAATTCTCACCACCAGGCCTCCATATCCCATCCCCTCCCCTGATAGCTTTCCTATTCTTTGATCCTCTGGGAGTATAGACCCAAGGTCATTGTGGGATGCAGAAGGTGGAAGGTCTGGCTTCTATAATTGCTTCCCCGCTGAACATGGGTGTGGGCATGTTAATTCATACTCCTAGCCAGTCTCTCTCTTTCCCTAGTGGGGAAGGGCTCTGGGGAAGCAGAGCTCCAAGACACATTGGTGGGGTTGTCTGTCCAGGGAAGTCTGGTTGAGTCCTGCTAGCATCTGGAACCTGGTGGCTGAAAAGAGAGTTAACATACAGAGCCAAACAAATTGTTGATTAATCATGAACCTAAAGGCTGGAATAGTGCAGATGAAGTGTTGGGGGGGGTCCTCCATTTTGTAGACAGATAGTAGGCATATTTTAGTTATATTTCAAAGGGCCTGTAGCTATACTAGTGGTTTATTATTATTATTATTATTATTTTGCCTGAGCCTGAAATCTGGTATGCAGGTGGATCCAAGTTATTGTCTGGGGAGATGATGTCATGGCTGGGAAAAGGACCAGAAAGCTGGATCAGGGAAGAGAGTAACTCCCTAATATGGGAAAGGGGTATAAATATTGTTGACTGTAAACCCCATCGATTTGATGTGATCTGGGGCCCATAATTAGCTTAGGAGCCTGTGTGACCTCTGCATCCCTGTAGATCTGAGCTCACACCCTGTGGTCATGATAGGAATATTCCAGGCTGCCCTAATATCGACCCATCTTCCTCAGGTGTAGCATAGAGTATGTTGTCCAGCTTTCCTTCAGAGGATGGAACATTCTCTACCATTGTTGATCCAAGTTGAGGGGGTTAAGCACACATATTACAGTGCTCAAGGACTTAGGTTGGAGTCCCCAGCCCCCACCTGCAGGGGGAAAGCTTCATGAGTGATAAAACAGAGCTGCAACTGTCTTTCTGTCTCTCTCCCTCTCTATCACCCCCTTCCCTCTGGATTTCTGGCTGTCTCTATCCAATAAATAAATAAAGATAATTTTAAAAAAACACTTATAGGCTTACAAACCAAGGTTATCTCAAAATAAATAAATAAATAAAAGATATGATTAACTTTTAAAAAGGAAAAGAAATTAAATGAGCATGGAGTTAGTTGCTGCCATATTGGACAGCCCAGTTCTAGAGATAGAACTATGTTAGTGGGGGCCAGGCGGTAGCACAGAGGGTTAAGTGCACATGGCTTGAAGCTCCAGGACCTGCACAAGGCCTCTGGCTCAAGACCCCTGCTCCCCACCTACAGTGTGGGGGGGTCTCACTTCACGGGTGGGCGGTGAAGCAGGTCAGCAGGTGTCCATCTTTCTCTCCCCCTCTGTGTCTTCCCCTCCTCTTTCTATTTCTCTCTGTCCTATCCAACAACAAAAACAGCAATGACAACAGTAACAATAACAAGAGCAACAAATGGGGAAAATGGAGTCCAGGAACAGTGGATTCATAGTGCAAGCACCAAACCTCAGCAATAACCCTGGAGGCAAAAAAGAAAAAAAAAGAAAAAGAAAAGAAAAGAAAAAAGAAAGAACTATGCTAGTGAATGATAATCTCGGTCTATTTTTGATCTTTTATTTGTTCTGTAGCAATTTTGAAAAAGCACTTTTTCTCCCCCTGTTTATTGTTTGTGTTTTTAAAAGCTACGATATATAGCTTAATTTGCCAATTTAACACTATTTTTAAAATAGTTATTTACAATAGAGGAAGAGAGAGAATCAGAACATCACTCCTGGCACGTGAAATGCTAGGGATTGAACTCTGGACCTCATGATTGAGAGTACAGTGCTTTATCTACTGAGGCACTTGCCAGGCCAAACAAACATTTTTTTTTTTTTACTCCAGGGTTATTACTGGGGCTTGGTACCTGCCCTACAAATCCACTGCTCCTGGAGGATATTTTTTCCCTTTTGTTGCCCTTATTGTTTATCATTGTTGTTATTACTATTGTTGTTATTGCTGTCATTGTTGTTGGGTAGGACAGAGAGAAGTGGAGAGAGGAGGGGAAGACAGAGAGGGCGAGAGAAAGATAAGACACCTGCAGACCTGCTTCATCGCTTGTGAAGTGATCCCCCTGCAGGTGAGGAGCTGCGGACTTGACTGGGATCCTTAAGCCTGTCCTTGTGCTTCACACCATATGCGCTTAACTGCTGTGCTACCGCCTGGCACCCCTCCCCTTTTATTATTATTTTTTAAAGATTTAATTACCTTATTTAATCAAAGAAGGAGAGCAACATAAAGAACTAGAGCAGCACTCCAGCCTATTCTATGTTTGACAACTAAGTCAGGACCGCCTCCCAGGCAGCTAGCTCACTTGCCAATGTTAAGTGAAAAAGCTGTTTTTACAAATTTCATTGCTTTTCCTAGTTGTTAGTTACATTAGATATTTTTCAAGTGTCTCTTTAACCATTTTGTTTCTTTGAATCTGAATCCTTTATCTTTTATTTCCCTATTGGAATTTCAGTGATTTTTTAAAATTATTTTTCTACTATATCAACTTTCTTAAATTATTTTTTAAAAAACTTTTTTAAAAAATCATTATTGGGAGTCGGGCTGTAGCGCAGCGGGTTAAGCGCAGGTGGCACAAAGCACAAGGACCGGCATAAGGATCCCGGTTCGAACCCCGGCTCCCCACCTGCAGGGGAGTCGCTTCACAGGCGGTTAAGCAGGTCTGCAGGTGTCTATCTTTCTCTCCCCCTCTCTGTCTTCCCCATCTCTCCATTTCTCTCTGTCCTATCCAACAACAACGACAACAACAATAATAACTACAACAATAAGACAACAAGGGCAACAAAAGGGAATAAATAAATTTTAAAAAAATCATTATTGATTGGATAGAGACAGCCAGAAGTCAGGGCAGAGGGGAAGAGATAGGGTAAGTGACAGAGAGACACCTGCAGCCCTGCTTCACCACTTTTTTTTTTTACTTCTTTTGTTATTTTTTTAAATATTTATTTTATTTTATTTATTCCCTTTTGTTGCCCTTGCTGTTTTTTTTTATTATTGTTGTAGTTATTATTGTTGTTGTCATTGTTGGATAGGACAGAGAGAAATGGAGAGAGGAGGGGAAGACAGAGAGGAGGAGAGAAAGATAGACACCTGCAGACCTGCTTCACCGCCTGTGAAGCAACTCCCCGGCAGGTGGGGAGCCGGGGCTCGAACCGGCATCCTTATACCGGTCCTTGTGCTTTGCACCACCTGCGCTTAACCCGATGCGCTACAGCCCGACTTCCGCTCCACCACTTTTGAAGCTTTTCCCCCACCGCAGGTGGGGACCAGGGACTTGAACCTGGGTCCTTGTGCACTATAATGTGAGCAATTAACCAGGTGTGTCGCTGCTTGGCCCCCTTTCTTGAATTCTTTATAAATTCAGAACAACAACTATTCATTGCAAATAGCTTCCAAGTTCATCAGTTGTTTGGTTTATTTATTTATTTAAGTTTATTTTAAAACATTTATGCAACTAAGAAGTTATGTTTTTGGAGGTCAGGAGGTGGTACAACACCTGGTAGAGCACATGTGTTACAATTCTCAAGGACCTTGGTTCAAAAGCCCCCTGTAGGGGGCAAACTTCAGGAGTGGTGAGACAATGATGCAGGTCTCTCTCTCTATGTCCTCATTCCCTCTCGATTTCTCTCTATCTCTAGCCAATAAATAAATGAAATATCTTTTACGGAAGTTACGTCTTTTTTTTTTTCTTTACTTATTATCAGTACTGCTCACCTCTGATGTATGGTTGTGCAAGAGATTGAAAGTGGGAATCGCAGTGCCTCAGGCACGAAAGTTTATTGAATAACCACTATGCTATCTCTCCCACCTCAAATATGTTGATCTTTTACTGTTTTTTTTTAAAACTTTAAATGCCCTTGCCTATACAGAGGTTACATATTTACCTAAGCTTTTTTTTTTTTTTTGTATTAAACATTTTTAGAAATTTTACACTCTTAGACATTCTGTTAATTATTTCTTTATCCACCTGGAACCAATTTTATATTTTCAGCCAAACTATAAAAAATCTCAGTACATAGGGTGTCGGGTGGTAGCGCAGTGGGTTAAGCGCACATGGTACAAAGCTCAAGGACCGGCATAAGGACCCGGATGGAGCCACCGGCTCCCCATCTTCAGGGGAGTCGCTTCACAGGCGGTGATGCAGGTCTATAGGTGTCTGTATTTCTCTCCCCCTCTCTGTCTTACCCTCCTCTCTCGCTTTCTCTCTGTTCTATCCAACAACGAATGATAACAATAATAACCACAACAAGGACAACAAAAGGGGGGGGGGATGGCCTCTAGGAGCAGTGGCTTCATGATAGACACTGAGCCCCAGCAATAACCCTGGAGGCAGAAAGAAAGAAAGAAAGAAAGAAAGAAAGAAAGAAAGAAAGAAAGAAAGAAAGAAAGAAAGAAAGAAAGAAGGAAGGAAGGAAGGAAGGAAGGAAGGAAGGAAGGAAGGAAAGAAAGAAAGAAAGAAAGAAAGAAAGAAAGAAAGAAAGGAAGAAAAGAAAAATAATAGAATAGTAAATAGTAAAGAATAGTAATCCCCTATGGTCCGGGGGGTGGCGCAGTGGTAAATCATTGGATTCTCAAATATGAGGTCTTGAGTTCGATCCCCTGCAGCATATGTACCAGAGTGATGTCTGGTTCTTTCTTTCTCTTCCTAGCTTTCTCATTAATAAATAAATAAATTCTAAAAAAAAAAATACTATTAAAAAAAGAATAGTAATCCGTTACCTATCAAAGTTATAACAAACATTTTCTCCAGTTTTTTTTTGGGGGGGGGACATTTAAATTTTATGATCTGTTTTAGTTTTTGTCATTTAACATCTTCAGGTTTTTTTTTATAGCTGACTCTGCTAATCTTCACTCTAAGTACCTCCCCCTCCTTTTCAAATCAGGAAGACCTTCTCTATCCAGAGATTTAATAAATATTTTCATTGTTTCTTTCTCTCCTTCCTCCTCCTCACCTCTTTTTTCTTTAAGGCTTGTCTCAAGGTCAGCTTTAACTAAAGGAGAACCAGTACGCTAATTCCAGTCACACTGATCTTTCAGGGGTCTCTTAAAACAAGAAAAGAAAAAACAAAGAGTCGGGGGTTAGCGGCAGCGTGTTAAGCTCACTGGGCGCAAAGTGCTAGGACAGGCATAAAGATCCCCGTTTGAGCCCCTGGCTCCCCACCTATAGGGGAGTCGCTTCACTGCTGGTGAAGCAGGTCTGCAGGTGTCTATCTTTCTCTCCCCCTCTGTCTTCCCCTTCTCTCTCCATTTCTCTCTGTCCTATCCAACAATGACATCAATAACAACAACAATAACTACAACAATAAAACAACAAGCACAACAAAAGGGAATAAATAAATTTAAATAAATTTTAAAATATTTCAAAAAATAAAGAAAGTAGGATTGAGATGGAGTTCTCTACTACACAACCCCCACCCTCCTACATAAAAACAGTTCAGTGTCAAGCTCCTCAATAAGAGTATATACATCTGACAGCTCACAAGCTGCTGAAGTGAAAGGTGGCCTTTTGATAGTCTGTATATAAATTTACACAGAGAGAATGAAGAAAGGGAAAAAAAAAAAGTAGGGCCTGACTCGGATCAGATGCTGCTTGTTTCTCCTTTCCTTACACCACAGGGTTCTGTTCTATGTCATTTCCTTTGAAGTCAGTGGGAGCTCTGTGCAGCAGGCAACTCGAACACCGACCTCCATACATGAAGGTGAGAACTGCCATTACGATAAACTATTCAGCAATGTGGTGAGGGAACATTGGTTTAACACACACGGCGGCTACCCTGCAGATCCCACTGTCTGTGAGAGCTTTGTTCAAGTGGAGCAAACAAGACCGTTTTGAATGTTGACTTACAAGGGCTCATTCAGCAGAGCATCCCCTGTTCTGAGAGGAGGCACAGTGCTGGGCAGACATGGCAGGCGTTCTCCAGTACACTGAGTGCATTTCTCTCACATTCTCTCCATCTATAAAGGGACTGTTTTCAAGACCCCAGAATGGTTTCCTATAGATTGGAGAGGTATATAAATATTTCTTACATGTTTTTCCTCATATATAATCGAAGGCAGACTACAATCATATCAAAATAGCCAGACCTTTTTCAATGTGGAAAGAAAGAGCTCTGCAAATTTTCACTAGGGTGTGATTTGGTGAAAAGCAGAGCTTGTGGTAGAACAGAGAGAAACTATGACATGCAGCAGGTACTCGAGATAAAGTTGCATATCTTTGTTTTCTGTCTCAGGAGCATTAATTATTGTGTTCATTGGTCCACAGGCTTTCTCATTTTCTGCCCTTTGACAATGAGTCATAAACTTTTTAAAAATATTTTTATCTTTATTTATTGGATAGAGACAGCCAGAATTTGAAAGGAAAGGAGCAGATAGGGAGAGAGAAAGAGAAATACCTGCTTCACCACTTGTAAAGCTTTCTCCCCTCAGGAGGAGGGACTGGGGGTTTAAACTTATGCATTGTAACTTGTGTGCTCAACCAGATGAGCCACTACCCAGACCTACAAACTATTTTTTTAATATTTATTTTATTTATTACATATGAGAGACAAAGCAAGTTTCATATGAGATATAAAGAATGAGAGCGATAAGCCAAAGCACTATTCTGGTACATGTGGCACTAAAGAATCAAACTTCTCTCTCCCCCATCCCCTTTCTCTTTTATTCTTTCTTACTCTTTAACCAGAATACTGTTCATATTTATCAGGGATTAAACCTGAGACCTCAGAGCCTCAGACTGTTGCATTATACATGGTGCTATCTCCTTGGCCTTACCAATAACTTAACTGTTCCTCCTTCTCTCAATTTGGTCTTACTCCAGTCTAGTCCATATACTCCTTAGGTAACTTTGGGTTAATCTTACCTAATTATGTTTAGACGAAAAAGGGAAAACTAAGAAAACAGAACATATTACATTTATTTCATGAAATACTGAGATACTGTGGTCCGGGAGGTGGTGCAGTGGCTAAGGCACTGGACTCTCAAGCATGACGTCCTGAGTTCAATCCCCAGCAGCACATGTACCAGAGTGATGTCTGGTTCTTTCTCTCTCTCTCCTATCTCTCTCATTAATAAATAAATAAAATCTTTAAAAAAAGAAATACAAAGATACTATGATTTTAAATAAAAAACACTTGAAAATAATGTTGACTGAATAAAAAAAAAACTTATATACACACATGAAGCACATGATCCTCAAGCAAGAGGTCTCAGCTTTGATCTCTAGCATCATATGTGCCAGAGTGATGCTCTGGTCCTCTCCTCTCCTCTCCTCTCCTCTCCTCTCCTCTCCTCTCCTCTCCTCTCCTCTCCTCTCCTTTCCTCTCCTCCCCTTTCCTCTCCTCTCCTTTCCTCTCCTCTCCTCTCCTCTCCTCTCCTCTCCTCTCCTCTCCTCTCATTCATTTTGCAAAAAATTCTCATGACAAATTGGTGTGCTTTAATTATGCTATTTTTTAATCAAGAAAACAACTCTTGATTCTTTTTATTTATTCATGAAGAATGAGAGAGAGAGAGAAAGAGCCAGACATCACTCTGATACATGTGCTGCTGGGGTTGATCTCGAGGCATCATGCATGAGAGTTCAATGATTTATCCACTGCGTCACCTCCCAGACCACCCAACTCTGATTCTTTATTGCATAAGAAGATAATGCCCAGTGGTCCGGGAGGTGGCGCAGTGGATAAAGCATCAGACTCTCAAGCATGAGGTCCTGAGTTCTATCCCCAGCAGCACATGTACCAGAGTGATGTCTGGTTCTTTCTCTCTCTCCTCCTATCTTTCTCATGAATAAATTTTTAAAAAATCTTTTAAAAAAAAAGAGAGAGCGATAATGCCCAGTGGTCTGGGAGATGGTGTAGTAGAGGCTGTTGGATTCTCAAGCATGAGGCCAGAGTTTGGTTCCTAGCATTGCATTTGTCAGAGTGATGCTCTGGTTTTTCTCTATCTCTCCCATTTACATATCAGTGGATATTTGAAATATGTATTAGTAGTTTAGAGGCTCAAAGTGTTTTTTGAAAGATTTTTAAACATTATTTATGTATTCCCTTTTGTTGCCCTTGTTGTTTTATTGTTGTAGTAATTATTATTGTTGTTACTGATGTTGTCATTGTTGGATAGGACAGAGAGAAATGGAGAGAGGAGGGGAAGACAGAGAGGGGGAAAGAAAGACAGACACCTGCAGAGCTGCTTCACCGCCTGTGAAGGGACTCCCCTGCAGGTGGAGGGCCCTGTGCTGGAACCTGGATCCTTGTGCTTTGCCACGTGCACTGCGCTACCGCCCGACTCCGGAGCCTCAAAGTACTAACACTCTTTGTTTCAGTTAAAAGGACCTAGTCAAGGTCTTATATGTGCTTTGTAGTTTATTGTTTCTATACTTTTCTTTCTTTCTCTCTTTCTTCCTTTCACTTTCCCCACCCCCACCCCCAGCACTTATCAGCTCTGCTTATGGTGGTGCTTAAGGACTGAATCTGGTACTTTCGGTGCTTCAGACATGGAAATCTTTTTGTATAGTCATTCTGCTATCTCCCCAACCCTTTATTTCTTTTTTCAGAACTGGAACTTTTAATCTCTTTTTTGCTATAGTTTCTACAAATCCTTTTTTTAAAAATGTTTTTATATTTTATTTATTTTCCCTTTTGTTGCCCTTGTTTTTTATTGTTGTTGTAGTTATTATTGTAGTTGTTATTGATGTTGTTGTTGAATAGGACAGAGAGAAATGGCGAGAGGAGGGGAAGACAAAGAGGGGGAGAGAAAGATAGACACCTGCAGACCTGCTTCACTCCCTGTCAAGCGACTCCCCTGCAGGTGGGGAGCCGGGGGCTCGAACCGGTATCCTTCTCAGGTCCTTGTGCTAAGTGCACTTAATCCGCTGTTATCGCCCAGCTCCCTCTACAAATCCTTTTATACCACTTGAGTTTTACCTCTTACTTGGTCTAAGACCATAACTAATGACTGAGTTCTCCAAAGATTATTAGTTCTAGGTGGGTGTAGATAGCATAATGGCTATGCAAAGTGATTCTCATGCCTGAGGCCCCAAAGTCCCAAATTCAATCCCCCACATTATCATAAACCAGAGCTGAGCAGTGCTCTGGTAAAAATAAATAAATAAATAAAATAGATTGTTGATTGCATTTTTTTCTTTTTAAAGATTTATTTTATTTATTTACTTTTCCCTTTTGTTGCCCTTGTTTTATTGTTGTAGTTATTATTGTTGTTGTTATTGATGTCATTGTTGTTGGATAGAGCAGAGAGAAATGGAGAGAGGAGGGGAAGACAGAGAGGGGGAGAGAAAGAGAGACACCTGCAGACCTGCTTCACCGCCTGTGAAGCAAATCCCCTGCAGGCGGGGGTGGGGGGGGGGCGGGGGACTCAAACTGGAATCCTTAAGCTGGTCCTTGCACTTTGCAGCCTCAGCCACGTGCGCTTAACCCACTGTGCTATCGCCAGATCCCCCCTCCATTTCATTTTCTCTTTTTTCCTTTCCTTTCCTTTCCTTTCCTTTCCTTTCCTTTCCTTTCCTTTCCTTTCCTTTCCTTTCCTTTCCTTTCCTTTCCTTTTTGCCTCCATGGTTATTGTTGGGGCTCGGTGCCTGCTTTACAAATCCACTGCTCCAGGAGGCCATTTTTTCCTTGTTTTTTTTTTTTAATTTTATGTATTTATTCATAAGAAAGATAGGAGAGAAGAAGAATCAGACATCACTCAGGTACATGTGCTGCCAGGGATCCAACTCAGGACCTCATCCTTGAGAGTCCAATGCTTCAGTCACTGCACTACCTCCTGGACCACTCTTTGTTATTCTGGTTGTTTATCATTGTTGCTACTGTTATTGTTGTTATTGCTGTCATTGTTGTTGGCTAGGACAGAGAGAAATGGAGAGAGGAGGAGAAGACAGAGGGGGGAGAGAAAGACACCTGCAGACCTGCTTCACCACTCATGAAGCGACCTCTCTGCAGGTGGGGAGCCAGGGGCTCCAACCTGGATCCTTACGCTGGTTCTTGTGCTTTGCGTAACCCGCTGCGCTCTTGGTTCCATTATTTATTCAACATTTACTACAGTATATTTTGACATAGAGCAAAAGCATGTGGTTCAGTTCTCAACATTGCATGTGGCAAAGTGGTGCTCATGTTTTCTCCTCTCTCTTTCTCATTAAATCAATAAAACTCTCAAAAAATTGTAAACATTTATTTATTTTATGTGTGAAGGAGCCCCAGAGTACTACTCCAGCATATGCGGTCCCAGAGATTGAATCCAGTGACTCACAAGTAATGTGCTCTGCCTTTTTTCTTTTTCTTCTTTTTTTCTTGTTTTGCCTCCAGGGTTGTCACTGGGGCTTGGTGGGGCGAATCTGCTGCTCCTGCTGGCCATTTTTTTTTTTCCATTTTATTATATAAGACAGAGAGAAACTGGGAGGGGAGGCGAGGTAGAGTGAGAAGAGAGCAAGAAAGAAACCTGCAGACTTGCTTCACCGCTTGTGAAGCAACCCCCTTGCAGGGGATGAGCCGGACCAGGATCCTTGCCTCAGTCCTTGCTGTTTTGTACTATGTGTGCTTAACCTGGCGAACTAATGCTCAGCCCCCTTCCTTTTTTCTTTAAAGCAACTTTTAAGTATTTTTTTTAAATGTATTTATTAGGTACAGAGAGAAATTGAAGGGGATGTGGAAATAGAGGGTGAGAGAAAGAAAGACACCTGCAGCACTGCTTCACTGCTCTTGAACTTTCTCCCCCAGTGGGGGACAGGAGCTTGAGCCCAGGTCCTCAAGCATTGCAGCACATATACACTCAGCCCCAGTACTATACTATGTTTTTTTCCATTGAGCCAACACCTTGGACACTATAGCTGGTTTTTTTTTTCTTAAGTCCCCGATTTATGTCGTTGTCATTTTGATTTTTTTATTTTTAGCTTTTTTAAAAATATATTTTATCTATTTTCTAATTTTTTAAAATTATTTTTCTCCCTTTTGTTGCCCTTGTTTTATTGTTGTTGTAGTTATCATTGTTGTTGTTATTGATGTCGTCGTTGTTGGATAGGACAGAAAGAAATGGAGAAGAAAGGGAAGACAGAGAGAAATATAGACACCTACAGACCTGCTTCACCGCCTGTGAAGAGACTCCGCTGCAGGCGGGGAGCAGGAGGCTCAAACCGGGATCCTTACACCGGTCCTTGCCCTTCGCGCCACGTGCGCTTAACCGGCTGCACTACTGTCCGACCCCCTATTTTATCTATTTTAATGAGAAAGAGAGAGACCAGAGCACTGTTCAGCTCTGACTTACAGTAGTGCTGGGGATTGAACCGGGGACCTAGGAGCCTCAGGCATGAAAGTCTTTTGCATAGCCATCATGTTATCTTCCCAGCCTGACATTTTGATTCTCTTTCTTTCTTCCTTCCTTCCTTCCTTCCTTCCTTCCTTCCTTCCTTCCTTCCTTCCTTCCTTCCTTCCTTCCTTCCTTCCTTCCTTCCTTCCTTCCTTCCTTCCTTTCTTTCTTTCTTTCTTTCTTTCTTTCTTTCTTTCTTTCTTTCTTTCTCTTCCAGGGTTATTGCTGGGGCTTCGTGCCTGCACTACGAATTCACTTCTCTTGGAGGCCATTTTTTCTTTTCGTTGCCCTTGTTGGTTATCATTGTTGTTATTATTGTTGTTGTTATTGCTGTTGGATAGGACAGAGAGAAATAGAGAGAGGAGAGGAAGACAGAGAGGGGTAGAGAAAGTTAGACACCTGCAGACCTGCTTCACAGCTTGTAAGGCGACACCCCCTACCCCCCCCTGCAGGTGGGGAAACCAGGGGGCTTGAACTAGGATCCTTGAGCCAATCCCTGCGCTTTGCACCACTTGTACTTAACCCAGGGCGCTACCACCAGGCCCCAGTCATTTTGATTCTTAAAGAACAAGTTCTGTGATTTAGAGCTTTTGGTCTCCTTTAATACCCTGTGCCCTGTTCACAGTAAGTTTAATAAACATTCATCATAGTTTAGATCCAGTATTATTTCAAATAGATATATAGAGATCTATATAAACTTTTTCATTTAAAATAATTCTGGAGGCTGTGTGGTGGGACACCTGGTTAAGCACACACATTAAGGTTTAGCAAAGGCCCAGGTTCAGGCCCCTGGTCCCCACCTGCAGAGGGAAAGCTTCATAAGCAGTGAAAAATAGATTTTCAGCAATTAAATTACTGTCAGGGAAACATTTTACATGTATATAGTTATAAACTATTATTTATTCTTTCTTGAGAGGGGACTCATCAGTTCAAGGAATATTCTTTTTACTGTCTCCTGAAATCTCATGTAAATTTACTTATTTATTCCCTGGTCCCAAATATAATCTCTACACCCACTCTATCTTTGAAGGTGAAATGCTTCCTGCCTTAGTAAGTCCAGACTCTAAATGAATTTCTGTTGGTTTAGAGAGCAACTTGAGGATTCTGCATTTGATTTCCTTGGCATCTCTCCATAGTCACCATTTAGAAAGCTGCTGCTTGGCAGGATTTTTCTCCACCATACACTCAGTTGAGATTAAAAAAGGATCATATTCCCTTGGCTTGAAAATGTGATAGAAAATAAAATTTGTTTTGCTAAGAAAGGAAACTTTTGAAGCTTAATTTGTTCTAATAAGACCCTTATACAGGAACAGTGCTTAGTGGGGGGGAAATTACAGATATGGTGACAGCTCCTTTTATTTAGATTACAGTAGGTAAATCTGACTATTTTTTTAAAATTTTATTTATTTATAAATAAGACAGAAACAGAGAAAACCAGACTATCACTCTGGTACATGCAATGCTAGGGATCAAACTCAGGACCTCATGCTCAGAGTACAACACTTTATGCACTCTTATCTCCTGGGTCATGTGACTTTAAAAAAATTAATTAATCAATTTAAATATTATATTTGTTTATTACTGAGAGAGAAAGGAGAAGAGAGAAGAAGAACCAGAGTAATTACTCTGGTACATGTGCTGCAAGGGACTGAACTTGTGACCTCATGCTTGAGAATTCAGTGCTTTATCTACTGCACTGCCAATCAGCTAATTTATTTTGTATTTATTTATTTTTAATTTATTATTATTATATTTATTTATTTATTTATTGGATAGAGACAGTCAGAAATTGAGAGGTTAGGGGAGATAGACATCTTTAAAACTATTTCACCACTTGAAAAGCTTTACCTCTGCAGGTGGGGACCAGGGGCTCAAATCTACCTCTTTTGCAAAATTTTAACATGTACATTCAACCAGATGCGCTACCGCACCAGTCCCTTTTGTATTTATTTTTAATAGTGGTTACCAGATTTTAAGATTACAGGATATATATAGTTCCACACTGCAGTCACCTCCAAGGTTCTGTGCCCCCATACATGACTATTTTTAAATTCACTCCAAGTGACTTAACAGTAAAATGCAGGATTTGTATGTATGAGGCTCTGGTTTCAACAGCCAACACCACAGATGCTGGAGCAATGCTGTGGCCTCTCTTTCCCTCTCATAAATAAATCTATAAAAAAATAAATAACTGGGAGTCGGGCGGTAGCGCAGCGGGTTAAGCGCAGATGGCGCAAAGCGCAAGGACCAGCATAAGGATCCCGGTTTGAGCCCCCGTCTTCCCACCTGCAGGAGAGTAGCTTCACAGGCGTTGAAACAGGTCTGCAGGTGTCTGTCTTTCTCCCCTCCTCTCTGTCTCCCCTCCCCCCCGTTTTCCCCTCCTCTCTCCATTTCTCTCTGTCCTATCTAACAACGACAACAATAATAATTACAACAATCAAACAACAAGGGCAACAAAAGTGAATAAATAAATAATAAAAAATTACAAATAATAATAATAACTGAGGGGGGGTGGTGCACCGGGTTAAGCGCACATAGTTTGAAATGAAAGGACCCGCGCAAGGATCTCTGTTGGAACCCCCTGCTCCCAACCTGCAGAGGGGTTATTTGACAAACAGTGAAACAGATCTGCAGGTGTCTTTCTCTGTCCTTCTCTTTCTTCCCCTCTTCTTTCCAATAAAAGGGGGGGGGGGAGGAAAAAGGCCTCCAGGAGCAGGCACTAAGCCCCAGCGATAACCCTGGAGACAAAAAAAAAAAAAACTTGCAAAAATAAAATATATTGCAAACAATATGATTTTATTTATGATCTTAAAAAATATATGGGTGTGCAGTCAAAGAGGTGGAGTTGATAAAAAGTTGAATCCTCAAGCATGAGGTCTTCAGGTTCTTTCTCTCTCTCTCCCTCTCTCATCAATAAACAAATCCATGGTGTACCTGATTAAGAGCATATGTTACTATATGCTAGCACCAAGTTCCCACTTGCAGAGGGGTAGCTTCATGAGTGGTGAAGCAATGCTACAGGTGTTTCTCTTTCTCCCTCACTGTCTCCTTTCCCTCTCAATTTCTCTCTGTCCTATCAAATAAAATAAATAAGTAAACTTAAAAAATAGACAGCTCCTTTAAAATACATAGGTGTATATACACCTAAGATATAAGTTTAGGGGGAGTCGGGCGTTGCACAGCAGGTTAAGCGCACGTGGCACAAAGCACAAGGACCGGTTAGGATTTTGGTTGGAACCCCCAGCTCCCCACCTGCAGGAGAGTCACTTCACAGGCGGTGAAGCAAGCCTGCAGGCGTCTCTCTGTCTCTCTTCCTCTCTATCTCTCCCTTCTCTCTCAATTTCTCTCTGTCTCTATCCAATAACAAATTTAAAAAAATGTTTAAAAAAATAAGTTTAGATTAAAACCTAAAGAATGGTCCTAGGGTCCAGGTGGTGGCACACATAATGGAGTGCACACATTACAGTGTGTAAAGACCCTGGTTTAAGCCCCTGGTCCCTAACTGCAGGGGGAGATCTTCATAAGTGCTGAAGTAGAGTTGCAGGTGTCTCTCTGTTTCTCTCCCTCTCTATCTCTCCCTACTCTCTCATTTTCTCTCTATCTCTATCCAATAATAAAATAAAAGAACGGTCCTAAGCAGAAGAGAGCTCACCCAATAGAGCTATGTGTGGGTCATGTGTGAGGCCGGGGATTAAACCTTGGTGCTACTTGGGAGTAGCACTTCACTGGAAAAATTTCCATACCTGGGAGAGCAGTGCTGTGATGTGTCTCTCCATATATATCTCTTAAATGTAAAGAATGAAAAAAGGGGCTGGGTGGTGGTGCACCTGCTTGAGTGCACGTGTTACAATGCACAAGGAGCCAGGTTCAAACCCCTGGTCCTCGCCTGCTGGGGGAAGGCTTTGTGAGTGGTAAAGCAGGGCTTCAGGTTCTCTCTGTCATTTCCTCTCTATCTTCCCCTTCCCTCTTGATTTCTGACTGTCTCTATTAAATAAATAAATATAATTAAAAAAAAAAAAGAACGGACAGGTCAATTAAAAAATGAAAAAGAAAAAAAAAACTCTGAAGAACTTACAATGCATATGAAACAATATTCTATCATTTACTTTAAGGTTAAAACAGTGTGGGGACCATGCACTGGTGCACCGGGTTATGTGCACATAGTACGAAGCTCAAGGATCCGGGTTGAGCCCCAGGCTCCCCACTTGCAGAGGGGTCACTTTGCAAGTGGTAAAGCAGGTCTGCTGGTGTCTATCTTTCTCTCCCCCTCTCTGTCTTCTCCTCCTCCCTCAATTTCTCTCTGTCCTATCCAACAGCAGCAACAACAAAAACAATAACTGCAATAACAACAACACCAACAATAATGGAAAAAAGATGGACACCAGGGACAGTGGATTCATAGTGCAGATACCAAGCCCCAGTGATAACCCTGGAGGGAAAAAAAAAACAAAAACCAATGTTAAAATTAAATATAGAAGGAGGCATCAGGAGATAGCATAACAGTAATATGTCCACCAGGTGTGCCAAGCATAATAGTTATGCAAAAGTTTTTCATGCCTGAGGCTCTGAGCTCCCAGTTTCAATCCCCAGTCAAAGCTGAGTAGTGGCCTAGCAAAGATTAATAAATAAGTAAATCTGGCATATTGCACCAAAGTAAAAGACTCTGGGGTGGGTAGGAGGGGAGAATACATGTCCAAAAAGGATGATGGAGAACCTAGTGGGGGTCGTATTGTTATATGGAAAACTGGGAAATGTTATGCATGTACAAACTATTGTATTTACTATGGAATGTAAAACATTAATTTCCCAATAAAGAAATTTAAAAATAAATAAGTAAATCCAAATAAGTTCTCAATTTTTATTTCTATGCATTTGTAAAATGTCAAATTATTTACATTGTTGTTGTTTCACATTATTTACATTGGCTTGTTGCTGCGTTAGGCATGTCTTGCTTATCTTCTGCAAATATACAGATATTTTTTCACCAAAGTCCTACTCATCTCTGGCTTATACTGGTGCTGGGGGTCAGAACCTCAGGCACTGAAGTCTTTTTGGGTAACTATTATACTATCTCCCTGAGCCCATTTTCTGAATTCTGTTTCCTTCATATGAATGTAAATGCATAGAAAAAAGTTTGGATAGAAACAATCATTAACAGTAGCAACATCTACAGAGAGAAGTGAACTAAGGAATAAAGAGTATTATACTTTTTCATTTTACTCTATTTTCCTTCTAATTCCTTATAATGAAAAATGTGGTCATTTATGATATGTACAACCATTAAAAATAAATGAATAAATAAATAAATAGAATGGGAAAGTAAAATGTTTTACCTTTCCTTTTATATTAAAGTTTAATTTTAAAATGATGTGTGTAAAGGGTTGGGTGGTAGCGTAGCGGGTTAAGCACACATGGAACAAAGCTCAAGGACCAGCATAAGGATCCGGGTTCGAACCCTGGCTCCCCACCTGCAGGGGGGTCGCTTCATGGGCGGTGAAGAAGATCTGCAGGTGTCTTTCTCTCCCCTCTCTGTCTTCCCCTCCTCTCTTGAGTTCTCTCTGTCCTGTCCTACAGCAACAAGAGCAATGACAACAATAATAATAACAACAACAACAAAAGTAACAACAAGGGCAACAAAATGGAGAAAATGGCCTCCAGGAGTAGTGGATTCGTAGTGCAGGCACTGAGTCCCAGCAATAACCCTGAAGGCAAAAAAAAAAGATGTGTGTATATGTATATATTTTTTAAATATTTATTTATAGCAGCCTAGGAAATGATGTAGTAAAGTCTGAATTCTCATGCATCAGATACTGAGTTCAATCTCCAGCATCTAATGTTCTAGAGTGTACTTTGGTTTGTTTTTTTTTTTCTCTCTCTCTAATAAATCAATCTTTAAAAAATACTTATTTATTTTATGAGGGTGGGGCAGAGAGGGAGATCAGAGTACCACTCTGTCATATGTGGTGCCAGGTATCAGAGTCAGGGCCTCTGGTATGCAGTTGTGTTCTGCCCACTGAGCCAACTCCCTGGCCACCAAATTCATTGTCTTTGATAAATGGTAAGGTGACAATCTGAAAGGCAGCTGAAATCATCCTCCAAATTGAGTGAACTGATTTTCCCTTGTCATCCAAGAGTGGCTAAACGGTTGCCTGTTACTAGTATATTTTAGGTGTTCCTGCTACTCACCAGCCTCAGTGATACTCATTGAGCTTTTACCATCTGTCAGACCCTCGCACACAGAACTGGCTGACGTCTCACAACAGTTCTGTGAAGTTAAAACAGTCTGGAGAAGAGGTAGTGCAGCAGGTTAAGCGCACATGGCTCAAAGCACAAATGACCAGTGGAAGGATTCCAGTTCAAGCCCCCGGCTCCCCACCTTGCAGGGGAATCACTTCACAGGTGGTGAAGCAGGTCTGAGGTGTCTATCTTTCCCTCCCCCTGTCTGTATTCCCCTCTTCTCTCGATTTCTCTCTGTCCTATCCAACAACGATGACATTAACAACAACAATAATAACTACAACAATAAAACAACAAGAGCAACAAAAGGGAATAAATAAATAAAAAGAAAAGTTAAAAAAAAAACCAGTTTGGAGAAATGTAATTGTCTTATTGAAGCTGGGTTGCTCAGCTTGCAAAGTCATGTAACTAAGGCACACTCTGGCAGGCTGACTTCAGATTTTGCATAGGAAATAGGATGGGAGTGGAAAGGGTATGTGGTTCGAGATTTGTACTTTATTTCATAGTTGGCTTAAACACTTTTGTCTAATTGGGAGGTGACTAAAGGCATCTTGGGTCTGGTTGGTGTGTTGGCTGGAAAATTACTATTATTATGAGGATGATTATTATAGTATTTAGTAATTATGCAGTGCTTTATACTTCAAAGAATTGTGCTTTATAATCATTTACTGGCTATGTCTTACACCAGCTCTGTGATAGAAAGATGCGCTTATCATGCATATTTTGCATAATGAGCAATCAAGGCAGAGAAGATAGACAAAGTAGAGGTGAGTGTGTAATGCAACTTCTTGAATTCCCAAGACTTACTAGACAGATAAGTTTGGATAACGCAAGAGATTTAATTCATTAAACCCTGGAATGCATGGTGTCAACTCCAATGGTTTCTCTCAGTATTTACTGATAATTAGAAAGTAAATGTAAGGGCCGGGTGGTGGCGGACCTGATTGAGTACACATGTTGCAATGCACAAGGACCCAGGTTTAAGCCCCCAGCTCCCACCTGCAGGAGGAAGCTTTGTCAGTGGTGAAGCAGTGTTGCAGGTGTCTCTCTGTCTCTTTCCCTCTCAATCTTCCCCCTCCTCCCAATTTCTGTCTATCTCCATCCAATTTATAAGTAAAGATAATACTTAAAGAAATTTTTTTAAAAGAAAGTAAATGTAGGAAGTACAAAAAATTGATGACTCTTTTTTAAAACTCCTGGTTTTGAGTTTTTGCTGTATTATGTCAACGTGACATTTTTGCTCAAATTCAACCTTGTCATCTCCCATTTCTCCACACCAGCACAATTTGACTAAGGACACTGGTTTCCAGTGTCGATATTATATTGCCTCAAATTACTCCCATTGTGTTTAAAAGTTGCCTTTTTGTTCACCACATGCAGAGGAGCATTCATGACTTACAATAAAAACAAACTTTGTGCAAGAATTATATTAGAATTGAAGAAAATCTTAGTCATCTGGCAGTTTATACACTTCAGAAATGAAGATCATTAACATGTCAGCTTGACTTAGGTGGGAGGATGAGGGAGATGAGAAGGGCCTATGTGGAGTTATTACAACACCCTATAAAAGGTCTGGATGAGCTATATGCATTCTTCTATAAATCATGAAGTCTTCTTAAATTGGGAGGCAGTCATGACTGTCGTACATGGGAAAGGCTGAAATATTAGCTCAGTGCTTAATTAAGATTATTGGGCAGGGGTAGATATCATAATGGTTATGCAAAGAGACTCTCTCTTGTGCCTGAGGCTCCAAAGTCCGAGGTTCAATTCCCTGCACCACTATAAGCCAGAGCTGAGCAGTGCTCTGGTTAAAAAAAAAAAAAAAAGGAGGGGGTGCCGGATACTGGCACACCTGGTTGAGCGCACATGTTACAGTGTGCAAAGACCTGGGTTCAAGCCCCCAGCCCCCACCTGCAGGGGGAAAGCTTTGCAAAAGGTGGAGCAAGGCTGCAGGTATCTCTCTGTCTCTCTCCCTCTGTATCTCCCCTCTCTCAACTTCTCTGTTTCTATCCAATAAATGAATACGTAAAATATTTTTTAAAAAAGGCTATGTCTGTAACTAGAAGCAAACTTGCTGGGTTCTGATTCTGCTTCTATCTCTTTGCTAGCTACCTAAACTAGCAATGTTTATGTTTCTTTGTCCAGAAAAAAAATTAATACAAGGGCTAAGATCACACCATAAAAATAACTGTTGTGAAATGTATTTAAGTATTTGCTATTATTTGTCTATTTCTGAGGCAGTTAGCAAGTAACATCAGCTACCATTTCATGAGAAGGTAAAACTAGTTGTCCCCACTTAACTGACTTGTTTAGAAATGTTACAACATGGCATTCATAATTTCCTACCTCAGAGAAACAATTAAAAGTTACCTCAAGAAAAACAAAAACAAGCAGGAGCCGGGCAGTAGTGCAGTGGGTTAAGCACACGTGGAAACAGAGTTGGCAGTCAGCTGAGGTCAAGAACAAACACCTCATCACAGACCCCTGCAAGCGTCAACCCGGCTTTGACCTAGCACGTTATGATTGGGCCCTCCTCAATCGCTATGGAACAGGCCATGGCCGGTGCGCCGCTATGTTCCATCGCTGGGGAGCCAGAGACGACTGGAACTGCCCCTGCGGCTACAGACAGACTATGACCCAGATAGTCAACGACTGCCACCTCTCCAGATTCAAAGGAGGTCTCAAAACTTTACATCAGGCTCAACCTGACGCTGTTGACTGGCTATGGAAGGGCAAACGCTAGAAGAAGAAGCACACGTGGAGTAAAGTGCAAGGACCGATGTAAGGATCGGGGTTCGAGCCCGGGCTCCCCACCTGTAGGGGAGGCGCTTCACAGACAGTGAAGCAGGTCTGCAGGTGTCTGTCTTTCTCTCCCTCTGTCTGTCTTCCTCTCCTCTCTCCATTTCTCTGTACTATCCAACAATGGCAGCAACAACAATAACAATAACAACAACAACCACTGGATAAAACAAGGGCAACAAAAAGGGAAAATTAAATAAAATTTTAAAAAGTTCAGTGCTTTATAAAAAAGTGTATTTATCTCTCTTTTAAATTTTTTTAAATTTTTAAATATTTATTTATTCCCTTTTGTTACCCCCTTTTTTATTGCTGCAGTTATTATTGTTGTTGTCGTTGTTGGATAGGACAGAAAGAAATGGACAGAGGAGGGGAAGACAGAGAGGGGAAGAGAAAGATAAGACACCTGCAAACCTCCTTCACCTCTTGTGAAGCGACTCCCCTGCAGGTGGGGAGCCGGGGCACGAACCAAACCGGGATCCTTACTCCAGTTTTTGCGCTTTGTGCCACGTGTGCTTAACTCGCTGTGCTACGGCCCACTCCCTATCTCTCTCTCTTAAAGATCTTTATTATTTTTAAATGAGAATTACACACACAGAGAAACCAGAACACTGCTCAGCTCTGGTTTATGGTGGTACCAGGGATGAACCTAGGACCACAAAATCTCAGGCACAAGTGTTTTGCATAACCATTATTCTGTCTCCCCAGTCCTAAAAGGTATATTTATTTCTCAAATCTCTGTCAATTACACACACACACACACACACACACACACACATGTGTGCGCTCCTTTCAAGTCAGAAAATGCTTTTCAAGCACTTGTACCAAAGCACTAATAAAAGACAAGGAAGATAAAATATTACAACATCTTCATAAAATTCACAAATCCAGTGGGGAGAAACAGGCAATAATGTCATAGAAGAGAGTGAGAAATGCCAGACCAGAGTATGGAACCCAGGACTTAACCCTGGTGGTTTAGGTATTTGATTTGGCCCAAATTAAAACAAACAAAAAACAAAAGAACCCAATTATTTGAAAGTGTGGCAAATGGAGGACACCCAAGTAGATGGCTCTTTTGCTTAACAAAACACTTTAATGGACTGGGGGGTGGGGTGCAGGAACTATTCACAGTCTGGAGACACAGCCTGGTAAAGTTCCAGGAGTACCATACCTATTGCTGCCCGCCCTTGTAATTGCCACCCACTCCCACCCCCAGCACCATCCAGGTGGTATTCTGTGTGAAGGCTACCCTCTTGGAATTGTGCCACGTAGTGATTCAGTTAACAAAGACATTGCTGGAGTCTAGCTGGAGAAGAGGACTGAGAACGAAGTCCTTTAACATAAAGAAGTAACTGGAATTTTAAGTCTTCACCTAGAAAGTGGAGGCAGAAAGGTGGAGAGGGACCAGTAGTGGAAAGGGGGGGAAAAAAAAGGGTTTGGAAAAAAAGATCTCTTTACGGAAGATGGGCCATCAGTTTGGCCACAACCTGGAGTTTGTGACTCTGGTAAAAGATTCCCTGTTATTTTAAAAAAAGGTTCATGAAATCCTCTGTTTTCTTCTCTAGCTTCCAGGAGACACTGACAAATGAAGCTAAACAATTTTTCCTTTTACATCAAGTGTAATCTTTGACTATGAAAAAGGAGGACATAAGGAAAGATTCAGTGCTCTGGCTCACTTAGCAACACTTGGATAAACATGCAGCATTATAATGCCTTGCTTTTAACTGGTTTTCTTAAAAAAAAAAAAAAACTCAAAGTGCTTATACTTTCATTGCTTCATTTGTTCTAACATTCCAGTGTGGGAAGCACAGATTTATGTTAACATTATTTATAGATGGAGAAATTGAAATAGAGATCAAATCACTTACTCCATGTTACATAGTTGGGGTGGTGAAACCCACACTGGAATTTCGTTCACCAAACTCCTGCCATGAAGTAGAAAGATCATGAATTTTGGAATTAGAGGGATCTTTGTTTGAACAATTCTGATTGTTACCCATTAATAAGAATGTGGCCTTAAGTCATTGCTCCATCTAAGTTTCAGTGTTTTCTTTTGTAAAATTAAGGCCATAAAACCTCATAGCAGTGCATTAAAGATTAATTTAGAGAATGCATGTACAGCCCTGGCTCCCAAATAAGATTAGTTCCACCCCCTGTCCAGTATTATCAGACTATATTTCAGTACAAATTTGAAGTAATCAAAAAAAGCCTTCTGGGTCTGGTAGAGTATACATACAATCATGTGTGAGGACCTGGGTTAAAGATTCTCCCAAACTGCATAGATAAGGGGGAGTTTCATGAGCTGTGGAGCAGGACTGTAGGTGTCTCTCCTTCTCTCTGTCTGTCTGTCTGTCTCTATCTCTCATCCTTGATCACAAAAGGGAAAAAATTAAAATAAGCTTAAAAAAATAACCTCCACCCAGCTGCAGGAGGAAAGCTTCGTGAGAGGTGAAGTAATGCTGCAGGTCTCTCTCTCTCCTCCTCTCTCTCTCTCTCCCTCTCCTCCTTTCCATCTCAATTTCTGTCTGTCTCTATCCAATAAAATAACTTAAAATGATAAAAATAAAAAGACCTTCACTGAACTTGAAAAAAAAAAACTCCATTCATACTGTTTCTTTTTTTAATTTTTAATTTTATTTTTTAATGGAAGAAAGTTATATATAGAGAAAGAATCAGAGAAACAGAGAGGTTATTTCAAGAAACAGGAACAGAGCAAGAAAAAGGTGTCAATTTTTTCCTCTCCTCTGTCTTAACAGAGCATTGCTCAGCTCTGGTTTATGGTGGTGCTGGGGATTGAACCTGAAACTCTGGTATGAAAATCTTTTGCATGGTCCGGGAGGTGGCGCAGTAGATAAAGCACTGGACTCTCAAGCATGAGCTCCTGAGTTCAGTCCCCGGCAGCACATGTACCAGGGTGACGTCTAGTTCTTTCTCTCTCCTCCTATGTTTCTCACTAATAAATAAATAAGTAAATAAAATATTTTTTTTAAAAAAGAAAATCTTTCGCATAACCATTATACTGTCTTCCCAACCCGGATATTATTTCTTTCCTAGTCTCTTCTTCCACTGAGAGCAAAACATTAAAAATGCTTTAATACATCATTTAATTATTAAAGACTTATTTTAATTTATTTTTATTTCTTAATGGGAGAAAAATAAAAGAGTATCACTCTGGTGTATGTAATGCTGGGAATCAAACTCAGGACCTTATGCCTGAGAGTCTACAGTTAAATCCACTGCACCACTTCCTGGGCCACAATATAATATAATCTAATATAAAGGAATGAAATTTTGCTTCAGTAGAGCTAATTATATTTGGGCTAATTAGAAAATAAAAGAAGTTCCTGGAGAGGGCAGTAGATCTAAACCTTGAGATTGTATCAAAAAATCACCTGGAAAACCTGTTATGACACACATTACTAGTTCCCACCCCCAAAATATGGATTCATAAGATCTGAAGTGAATCCTTGTAAGTTTAATTTTATTTATTTATTTATTTACCAGAGCACTTCTTGGCTCTGGCTTATGGAGTTACTGGGGATTGAGCCCCAGATTTTGGTGTTGTTTTTTTTAAAATTTATTTCTTTATTGGGGAACTAATGTTTTACATTCATCAGTAAATACAATAATTTGTACATGCATAACATTACCCAGTTTCCCATTTAACAATACAATCCCCACTATGTCATTTATCATCCTTCATGGACCTGAATTCTCCCCACCCACCCACCCCAGAGTCTTTTACTTTGGTGCAATACGCCAATTCCAGTTCAGGTTCTACTTGAGTTTTCTTTTCTGATCTTGTTTTTCAACTTCTGCCTGAGAGTGAGATCATCCCATATTCATCCTTCTGTTTCTGACTTATTTCACTCAACATGATTTTTTTCAAGGTCCATCCAAGATCGGCTGAAAACGGTGACGTCACCACTTTTTTTTTACAGCTGAGTAGTATTCCAACTTGCTCAGCCACTCATCTGTTGTTGGACACCTGGGTTGTTTCCAGGTTTTGGCTATTACAAATTGTGCTGCCAAAAACATCTGTGTACACAGATCTTTTTGGATGGATGTGTTGGGTTCCTTAGGATATATCCCCAGGAGGGGAATTGCAGGGTCATAGTGTAGGTCCATTTCTAGCCTTCTGAGAGTTCTCCAGACTGTTCTCCACAGAGGTTGGGCCAATTTGCATTCCCACCAGCAGTGTAGGAGGGTTCCTTTGACCCCACACCCTCTCCAGTATTTGCTGTTGTTACCTTTTCTGATGTGTGACATTCTCACAGGAGTGATGTGGTATCACATTGTTGTCTTGATTTGCATTTCTCTGACAATCAGAGACTTGGAGCATTTTTTCATGTGTTTCTCAGCCTTTTGGATCTCTTCTGTGGTGAATATTCTGTCCAAGTCCTCCTCCCATTTTTGGATGGGGTTATTTGCTGTCTTATTGTTGAGTCTGGCAAGCTCTTTATATATGTTGGTTATTAAACTCTTATCTGATGTATGGCATGTAAAGATCTTCTCCCATTCTGTGAGGGGTCTCTTGGTT
>NW_026647845.1:0-18904 GCF_950295315.1 Erinaceus europaeus
CAAAAACAACTTTGATGCAAACTCCCAGTGGGGGAGACATGATAAGAGGATAAGAGAGCTCTGGACCCCAGCTCCAATAGGACCTGGAGAAAGAAGACAAAAAGGAGAGAGATATTTGGATGTAGTCACAGGGTCATGTGTAGCTTGGAGGGAAATAGAGGACTGGGTCTGGAAGAAATTACGTACAAATGTAGACAGTTGTAGAGATGACAGTTACCCCATGTCTGCAACCTTGGGAGAACCATGGTGATTTGCAATGAGGAACTTGGGATTCAGAACTCTGGTGGTAGGAACAGTGTAGAATTATAGCCCTGTTGACATGTAATTTTATAAATTAATACAACAAAATTTAAAGACATATTTGTTTTGCTTTTAGTATGAATGACTTATTTAATTGGCTCCAGAGACAGTACATGTATGGTCCATCACATTCATGAATAAAATTAGAAGAGCAAATAGGCTATGTAAGTTTTAAGTAGCATGTGTATAGTTGACATAAATCAAGTCTTTACAAAGCCCGTCAGCTGAAGAACTTGAAACGGAATGAGGAAACTAGTCTTACTGAGCAGTGACTCTCACTATGATATAAGCGTCACAGCAACGCAGGGCACTGCAAGAGACTGAGTCCCGTCCCGTCGTGTTAGGGCCTGTGCCAGGGTGAAATGACAGAGTCACAGTCACCTACCTGCCCAAGTGCTAGAACTGAAAGGAAAAGTGGAGAAGGGCCTGAGTGATATCTCCCCCTTCCCTCCTTCCTTGCCCCCCTCTCCTTTCTTGATTTGGGTTTTCAGGCACCTCTTTGACCCCGTAAGACCTCAACAGTAAATACTCAGAACCCTAGAGTGGAGAGCTTCTCTTTCATCTGTGGACTTTCCTAGGAGAACAGAGAAGGGGGATAAACAGTCATCGATCATGACCAGACTGAACAAACACTGATCTCCAGGCTTTATAAACATGGTTGTATTTCATGGGCACAATTATCATACCCACTTAAGGATACGGAAAGAGAGACAAAAGGCAAAGGAAGTGAGTTTCTCGGGACCACCACTCATCTGCTGGGCTAATATTTAAACCTGGGTGGTTCTCACTTTGGAGCAAACTGCCTAAATGTGAACTCGGGGAAAGTGACACCAATCTGAGTGCTGTGGTTTTTGAGATCCTGAGATGATGGCACTGGGGAAGTTTCAGCTGTGTGGCCTGCAGCACCCTCAACTCTGGCTCTATTTCTCAGGCCTCTACTTGAGCCATTGTGAGGGGAGGAGTGGAGAGACACCCTCTTCGTGCCACCACAGAAGAGGGCAGGGAAGCAGTGACACTTAGTTCTCAAGCTGGGCCAGCTGAGCTTGTGTGAAGAAAAGGAAAGAGCCTTGGGGCCCAGCGGTGGCGCACCTGGTTGAGTGCATATTACAGTGAGCAAGGACAGGGGGTTGAGCCCCTGGCCCCACCTGCAGGGGGAAGGTTTTGCAAGTGGTGAGGCAGTGCTGCTGGTCTCTCCCTCTCCCTCTCCCTCTCCCTCTCCCTCTCCCTCTCCCTCTCCCCCTCCCCCTCTCTCCCTCCCCCTCCCTCCCTCTCTCCCTCCCCCTCCCTCCCTGTCCCCTCCCCTCCCTCCCTCTCTCCCTCTCCCCCTCCCCCTCTTCCCCTCCCCCTCCCTCTCCCCCTCCCCTCCCTCCCTCTCCCCCTCCCTCCCCCCTCCCCCTCACTCTCTCTCCCCCTCCCCCTCCCTCCCCCTCCCCCTCCCCTCTCCCCCTCCCCCTCCCCTCCCTCTCCCCCTCCCCCTCACTCTCTCTCCCCCTCCCTCCCCCTCCCCCTCCCTCCCCCTTCACCTCCCCTCCCCCTCCCCTCCCCCTCTCCCTCTCCCTTTGCCTCTCCATCTCTTTTGACTCCAGGGTCATAGCTGGGGCTCAGTGCCAGCAATATGAATCCACCACTCCCAGTGACCATTTTCTTCCTCCTTCCTTTCTTTTTTTTTTCTTCCTATTTTGTTTAATAGGACAGGAGAGAGGAGGGAGAGACAGAGAGGGAGAAAGAAAAGACAGGCACTTGCAGACCTTTTTCGCCGCTTGTGAAGTGTCCCCATACAGGTGGGGAGCGGGAGGCTTGAACCTGGATCCTTGTGCACTTAATCAGGTGCATCACTGCCTGCCCCCACCATCTCCCCTTTTCCTCTCAATTTCTGGCTATCTCTATCCAACAAATGAATGAAGATAACGAAAAATCATTTATA
Source organism: Erinaceus europaeus (assembly GCF_950295315.1). Taxonomy (NCBI): domain Eukaryota; kingdom Metazoa; phylum Chordata; class Mammalia; order Eulipotyphla; family Erinaceidae; genus Erinaceus; species Erinaceus europaeus. Next base: position 2,225 of record NW_026647845.1, read on the forward strand.
AGACAGAAAGAGAGAAAGAAAGAAAGAGAAAGAGAAAGAGAGAAAGAAAGAAAGAAAGAAAGAAAGAAAGAAAGAAAGAGTGGTCTGGGAGTTGGTGCAGTCGATAGGGCATTGGACTTTCAAATGTGAAGTCCTGAGTTCAGTCCCCAGCAGCACATGTACCAGAGTGATGTCTGCTTCTTTCTCTCTCTCCCATCTTTTTCATTAATAAATAAATTAAATCTTTAAAAAAAAAAAGAAAGAAGGAAAGAAAGAAAGGAATTAAAGAAGGAAGGAAGGAAGGAAGGAAGGAAGGAAGGAAGGAAGGAAGGAAGGAAGGAAGGTGAGAGTCTTCAGAGGAAGCAGAGAGCCTGGTGGCGACACACCAGCTCAAGCATATATAGCAGAGGAGCCAGGCTGTGTGTGTGTGTGTGTGTGTGTGTGTGTGTGTGTGTCCACATACATGTGTGCAGGGGGGACCCAAATCAAATATGATGGGATGATGCTTTTGAACTTTTTTTTTTTTGCCTCCAGGGTTATTGTTGGGGCTCAGTGCCTGCACCATGAATCCACTGCTCCTGGAGGCCACTTTTTTTCCTTTTTGTTCACCTGGTTGTTTTACCATTGTTGTGGTTATTACTATTGCTGTTACTGATATTGTCATTGTTGGATAGGGCAGAGAGAAATGGAGAGAGAAGGGGAAGATAGAGAGGGGGAGAGAAAGACAGATACCTGCAGACCTGTTTCACCACCTGTGAAGTGACCCCCCTGCAGGTAGGGAGCAAGGGGCTCGAACCTGGATCCTTCTGCCGGTCCTTCTGCTTTGCGCCACGTGCGCTTAACCCACTACGCTACCGCCCGACCCCACTTTTGAGCTACTAACTAGCGCTGTTTCACTTGTCTGCCTCCTACCATTCTGCCTTGCGTTTCTTGACCTTTCCTCATCCAGCCAACGAAGTTCTCGTGTGTCAACAACACAAAGATGAAGGAAAGAATCAGGGATGCCATTGGAAACGTACAGCAGACACAACAAGTTTGCAGAGCAGGGCATCAAGAGGGAAGTAGTCCTTAGACTCAAACAGCATCTTTGTGTTGGGACAGGGGGCAGAGGGAGGCACAAAGCAGTGTGCTGGGAACCCAGTTTGGATGCTACTGAGGCATCCTGAAGCTACAGCCAGAGATGCAGGGGCCTGGAAGGTGTGGATTGGGACTAAGAGACAAACTAGCAGTGCCCGGTGTGGGGTGATGGTCAATCAGCAACTGTGACAAGTCATTGGAGGCTTCAGAGGGTCCCATGTGGACAAATGACTCAAAAGGAGCATGTTGCCTGACCCCCTAATGCCAGAATTCCCTGGCAGCTTTCTCCATCCCCTGAAATTCAACTGACTTGATGGAAAGGCTGGTGAGAACCCTGAAGTGGCCTACAGAATGGAATTAGAAGAAAATGAAATCCCCCCCCCAAGTCTCTTACATTTTTACACTTGCAAACAGGTCTGTCTAAACGTGCTCTCTGAGTCAGGTGCCTCTTAAGGAGAGACCCTTCCCTCCCTCTCCCCCACCCCTGCACCCTCCCACCTGTGGCACAGCCTGCTCCCTCCCCCCCCCACACACACACCCAGGCCCCAGGGCCTCTCTGCTCCACAGGTGTCTGTGCCACCCAGGAAGATCCCTCTCTTTCACCCCTGCCCCCGCGCATGTGCTCACAGGGTGCTGCTCAGCCCAGGAGCCCTCTGGGAATCTCTGGGCTCTTACCAGGCCCTGTAAAGTGGCTGTAGGCTCAGGGGAGAAGGCCACCCCAGACAGAGAAGAGAGAAGCTGGGGTGGGGGAACCGTGGGCCCTGCTCCCCCAGTTTCTGGGAACACCGTATCTGAGCTTTGCTTGGCCACCCAAGGTGCGGGGTTCTGCCAGACCAGATAACCATTCCGGTTTGACAGGCACCACCCTGGTATGTGCCCTTGGCCCAGTTGATCTGTTTTCCTTTTCCTCTGGGATCCCTCAGGCTGCTGTGCCCCCCACACACACACCTGGCCTCACCTGAGGAATGTCACCCAGCCAACAACCCCCAACACCACAGGGGGCAAGCTGCAGGCTGCCCCAGTACGGGTTTTGGGTTTTTGCTCTTCAGACCTGTGTGAAGAAGAGATCAGGAAGCTATGAAGCAGTGGGATTCTGCCTCCCATTTCCAAACACGTCTTTGTCTTATCCACCTCCTAGGTGGTTCCAGCGTCTAGGAGATTTCAGACTCTGTTCCTAGGGAAATGGAATTTGCCACCAAAGGAAACTAAGGGGCTGTGGGCGGGGAGGGTGGCTCTGTGGTAGAGCAAATGCCAAGGCTGTGGTCCAGGCCCAGTTACCACAGGTGAGATGCTACAGCACTGGAGGCAGTTCCAATACTTTGGTCTCTCTCCCTAACACAGTACTCTCTCCATCTCTCTAGTGTATGGAAAAGCAGTCTGGAGCAGTGAAATCACACATGAGTGAGAGCCTGACTGAGAGAGAGAGAGAGAGAGAACACAGAGCAGTCAGTCCCACAGAAGCTGACTCAGTAGGCAAAAATAGAATTATCTGGATGCCAAGTGCAACTTCTCCCCCCTCCCCCCCATGGCCCAGAAAGTGACTCTAGAGCTGAGACATGAAGGGGAGGAGGAGTCAGCTGTGCTCAGAGCATTGGGTGGATCCCATCCTTTGGGAAGGAAGAAGTGTGCTACAGAGAGAGGAAGGGTGACAGTAGCTGCAGCACAGTGAGTGGTGGAAGACTGATGGGAGTTGACTGGCAGGGCCTGGCAACACACACACACACACACACACACACACACACACACGCGCACGCGCACACACACGCACACGCACACGCACACGCACACGCACAGAGAGAGAGAGAGAGGAGAGAGGAGAGAGAGAGAGAGAGAGAGAGATTCAGTTCCCTCCTCAGTGTCCCTGGGGAGTAGCTTTGCAGCAGCACTGGCCCATAGACAAACCCCAATGTGATGAAATAATTGACTGGCAAGGCAATAAATAAACACAGCAATGATCTGTAATCACCATGGGACTAAGGGCCTGTTAGCAGAAGTGACCTCCCCCTGCGGGGCTGTGACTCCAGTGAAACACAGGCTGGCGGGGGGGGGGGTCAGTGGTGGCCAGAAGTGACCGCTGGAAACTACATGGCACTGAAGCCCAGCAGAGAGACAGTCAGGTTGCTAGGCTGGTACCTGCACTCATTGGCTTTGGGGAGTGAATCACTCACCAACCTCAGAAGATCATTCACAGCAAGCCACTTGTTCCTGTCCTCAGAAGGGGTGCTGACACATGCATGTCACTGCTCTCCAGATTAGCGGGCAGGATTTCTGGAAATAGGGAATGGTCCTTTTACTCTCCTGAGCACCTGGACCTTGGCAAGAATTCCAGGGATTCCTTTTCCTAAATCAGAGTTTCTCTACAGGGGAGTCATTTTTGTCCTTTAGGACACTGTCTGGAGACAGTGTGTTACTATTATCACTGTTATATTTTGTTACTGGGGCTTCACCAGTCTAGGCTTTTTTTTTTTTTTTTTTTTTTTTAGATAGAGACAGAGGTGGGGAGTGGGCTGAGTGGTGGCGTACCTAGTTGAGCTCACATGTTACACTGCTCAAAAACCTAACCCAGGTCTGAGCCCCCAGTCCCCACCTGCAGGGGGAAAGCGTCACCAGTGGTAAAATAGAGCTGCAGGTGTCTCTCTGTCTCGCTATACCCCCCCCCCACTTTCCTCTCAATTTCCAACTGTGTCTATCCAATAAATAAATAAAAATAATAAAAATATTTAAAATAGAAAGAGAGAGAGACACGGGGGTAGGGACAGGGAGAGAGGCACCAGCACTGATTAAAGCTTCCTCCAATGCCAAATACCATGAGGGTTGAACTCAAATCTGGATTGTGTTAATGACAAAACAGCACACTAGTAGGTGGGAGTAGATAGCATCATGGTTATGCAAAGAGACTCTCATGCCTGAGGCAGCTAAATCCCAGGTCAATCCCCCCCCCACCACCATAAACCAGAGCTGATCAGTGTGCTTTAAAAAGGGGAGGGGTCACTGGGTGGTAGAGCACATGGTACTAAGTGCACACGGTACTAAGTGCTCCCGACTGGAGCCCCTGGCTCCCCACCTGCAGGGGAGTCACTTCACAAGCGATGGAGCAGGTCTGGAGGTCTCTCTCTCTCTCCTCTCTCTCTCTCTCTCCTCTCTCTCTCTCTCTCCTCTCTCTCTCTCCTCCTCCTCCTCCTCTCCATCTTCCCCTCTTCTCTTAATTTCTCTTTGTCCTATCCAACAGCAATAACAGCAACAATAATAATAGCAACAACAACCATGGAAAAAAGATGGCTGCCGGGAGCAGTGGATTTGTAGTGCAGTCCCCGAATCCCAGAAGATAACCTTCAGATAACCCTGAAGGCAGAACCAAAAACAAGCAAACCAGCACACTATCCAAGTGAGCTACTGACAGTTTGGGCTACTGGTGTGTACTGAGTGCAGGTGAGGAAGCCAGCTAAATGGCTACATGCCCAGGACATACAGCTAACCAAGAATGTTCCTGCCTGCCCGTGTGTGTGGATGGTGGGACACCTACCCGGAGCAGGGGGTCTCCAGGTATGTTTCCCAGACCCCAGACCCCAAGCTATACCTGGGAACATGTGAGAAATGCAGATACCAGAGCTATGTCACAGACCCTCTGAATTTTCTTCCCCTGGTATTTCCTTATTCCTGTGGTCAGAGTGGACCTTGGTAAGAACCAGAAAGGAATTTTTTTTTCTTTTTTAAAATAATGATTTAATAATGGTTAACAAGATGGTAAGGTAGCAGGGGTACAATTCCACACAGTTCCCACCACCAGAGTTCTATGTCCCAGCCCTTCCATTGGAAGCTTCCCTATTCTTTATTCCTCTAGCAGTATGGACCAAAATTCTTTATAGGGTGCAGAAGGTGGAAGGTGTGGCTTCTGTCATTGCTTCTCTGATGGACATGGGTGTTGGCAGGTTGATCCTTACCCCCAGCCTGTTTCTATCTTTCCCTAGTGGCTGGTGTAGGGTTCTGGAAAGGTGAGGTTCCAGGACACATTGGAGGGGTCTTTTGCCCAGGGAAGTCAGGATGGAGTCATGGTAGTATCTGCAACTTGGTGGTTGAAAGGCCATAAGACATAAAGCAAGACAATTTTGTTTAATAAACAGGAACCCCTCCAGTTTCATCCACACCGAGAGAGAGAGAGAGAGAGAGAGAGAGAGAGAGAGAGAGAGAGGAAAAAGGAGAGGGACATATGGAGGTAGTTATGTTGTCATAAGTGGCTAGGAAGGGAAGAGAGGATTGAATCAGAAAAAAAAAAAGGGGGGGAACTATGTATAAATGTGGGCAGATAGTTGTAGAGATGATAGTTGGCCCATGTCTACAACCTTAGGGTAACTGTGGTAGATTGCAGTGGGGAGACTGAAGATTCAGAACATTGGTGGGCCCAAACCCCTCTCAACATATAATTCTGTGATATAAAAATAAATAAATAAATAATTTTAGAAAATAATAATAAACAGGAACCTAAACCTAGGAATAGAGCAGATGAAATTAGAGGTCTTCATGTAGGAAGAAGCTAGGAAGTCTATCTTTGATCTGTTCCAAGCAGCCCATGACTTTAGCAATTTTTGCCTGAACTTGATAGCTACCATGCAGGTAGACTAAACATATTGTCTGGGAAGATGGTGTCTGAGTTGAGAGTAGGGCTAGAAAGCTGGATTAAGGCAGAGAGTAGTTCCTGAACATGAAGAAAGTATATAAATACCATTTACTGTTTACTCCATCAATCTGACCCAGGGCCCATGTCCATTCACATTCAGCACAGGAGCCTGTGTGACCTCTGTATCCCTGTCAGTCAGAGCTCACAGTCCATGGTCACAGCTGGGAACATTCTAGGCTGCACTCATTTCAGGACGCATCTTCCTCGAGTGGCAGAGTAGGCTGACCGACCCAGCCTCCCTTCAGAGAATGGGGCAGACCCTATGAAAAAGAATTTTCTATACTGATCTGAAAAAGAGCTCATTTCAAACCCCCTTCCCCACACACACCTGTTGGAATTCCAAAATCAAAGTCTTTAAAAAATAGGGGTAATATCTGGACACGTTGTCCTTCTTCCCATGGTGGAAGAGTCACTAAGTACCTAAGGCATCATTGAGTATGTTACATAGCTCAAGACACCCCCAGCCCCAATATCCTATAGAACGATATTGCTTAACGTCACTCAGTTAAGACTATTCAACACACCCTGTCTTAAAAGCCAGTGTTGGGGGCGGGACGGTGGTGATGCACCTGGTTAAGTGCACATAGCACTACGCAGGATACATGCAAGGATCCTGGTTCAAGCCCCCGCTTCCCACCTGTAGGGAGGAAGCTTCACAAGCAGTGAAGCAGGTCTGCAGGTGTCTGTCTTTCTCCCTCTCTATCTCGTCCTCCTCTCTCAATTTCTCTCTGTCCTATCCAATAAAATGGAAAAAAAAAAAAAAAAAAAAGGCCTCCAGGAGCAGTGGATACATAGTGGATTCGTAATGCACTGAGAGCCCCAGGGACTAGAGGTCAAAAAATAAATAAAAAGCAGCCAAACCGTTTGGGGCTGGGCAATGGTGCACCCAGTTAAGTGCACACATTACCGTGTGTGAGAATCTGGGTTCAAGCCCCCGATCCCCACCTGCAAAGGGGAAGCTTCTCGGGTGGTGCGTGCTTGATGCTTCACTATCTCCCCTCCCCTTCCAATTTCTATCTGTTTTTATTAAACAAAAAAAGAAAGAGAAAGAAAGGAAGAAAGAAAGAAGAGGAAAAATGGCCACCCAGAGAGGTGGATTTATCCTGTAGGCATTGAGCCTCAACAATCCATAACCCTGGTGGCAAAAAAAAAAAAAAAAAAATGGGGTAGCCAAGGTCTTCAGCTCAGGACCCAGGGAGGTGCCCTCAGTAGAGAGTTTGGTGAACACAGTCAGTGGGGCCCGTTCTGCAAGTCCGTGCATCACCTCCAAGTGTCTACACCTTCCTATTGATTGGCAGTCAGAATCTCCAGAAAGGTGTCCTGACTGAAAGAAGTGCAGACACTCCTTCATTGGCAGCCTCCTAAAGGTGGCTGGGCGGCCCAACTAGGGTGTAGAGCACAGGGGAAGTGCGTGTGTGTGTGTGGGGGGGGGGGGGGAGGGAAGACCGGCAAGATGAGCCCCCTCAAGGGAGGTCCTTTCCAGGCAAGCCTTCCTATGATAATAATATAAAATGGGGCAGAGTGCTGCATTTTAATTAATTTTAGTCCCTTTAAGACCACAGTTATTATTGTAAAAACACTGATAATACCAAACACATGTTGAAAGTACACAGCCGGCTACAGCCCCAGAGACTCAGGGCTGTGCTAAGTCATATATCATCTGGGGTGGTGAGAAATCACCAGCCCCTCCCCCCTCCTGCCCAGTGCCCTGCAGGGACCCCAACACCCTGCACTAAAGAAATTCTCCTTCTGTCTCCTTCTCAACTGCTTCCCCCCTCCGTCTCCTTCTCTGTAGAAACTTCCAGGGTCTGAGGTGTCAGGCCTCTGGAAATCCCAGTTTAATTATTTTATTGGGGGACGGAGAGGGGTGGAATGAAGGGAAGGAGAAAAAGCAAAGAAAAGGCACATTTTCTCATTTTGGAAGAATGCTTCATTATCTACCTCTGCAGAGTGTGAAATGCCTCTTGGAGCTGTAGGCAGGTCTGAATTATGGCGTGAGATGCTCAGATGCCTGCGCTTTACACACAGACACACACACACGCGCGCACACGCGCACACACACCACACACGCACGCACACACGCGCACACACACACACACACATGCGCACACGCACACACGCACATACACACGCACACTCTAGGTTCCCTTCTCAATGCTCCCCTTCCCATTCCCCAGCCCCACCACCCCCCTCCCCCCAGTGCCCAGCCCTGCTGATCCAGGGGTGTCTGAGCACAACCCCACTTTCCCAGGTGAGGATAAGGAGAGGCCAAGAGCTGTAGGGCAGCCCTGTGTTGTCAAAACAGGAGTAGAGCCTGCCCCCATGCCCTGCAGCTCCACTGAGGGGCTCTGGACCCTGAAAAAATTCCTCCCAAGAAAAGCACACCAATCGCAAGGGACTATGGAATGTATTTGATTCCATCTCCATTCTTTGTTTTTAATATTTATTTTATTTATTTATTCCCTTTTGTTGCCCTTGTTGTTTTATTGTTGTAGTTATTATTGTTGTTGTCGTTGTTGGATAGGACAGAGAGAAATGGAGAGAGGAGGGGAAGACAGAGAGGAGGAGAGAAAGACAGACATCTGCAGACCTGCTTCACCGCCTGTGAAGCGACTCCCCTGCAGGTGGAGAGCCGGGGTTCGAACCGGGATCCTTTTGCCAGTCCTTGTGCTTTGCGCCACCTGCGCTTAACCCGCTGCGCTACAGCCCGACTCCCTCCATCTCCATTCTTGCAAGAAGAACATCTGCATCCTTGGCCTCCAGTCCATCACTTGTGGATCCCAGGTGTCCCTTGCCTCCAGTTACCAGTTCAAGGCCACTTCCGGAACTCCTCTTTCACTCAAAAGGGACTGCGTAGCACTTTGGGACCAGCCACCCAATTTGCAGGGGTTTTTCCACAACCCTGACCTTACCATCTTCTCTTAGGGATGACAGGGCCCCTTTTACAGGCGATAAAAGCAAAGCCTCGAAGGGCAAAGGGATTTTTCCGAAGACACAACCATCCTGAAACGTGAGGTCTTACCTGCTCATCAATCTAGTCCAGGGACCACACTCTCTCATAGACCCCCTGGAATATAGAGAAGGGACTGGTCCTTGTGTCCCCAATGGCTATTGTTATGGAAAAGGCTGGCCAGAGTCCAAGGAGAGTCGTGGGACCACCAGTTCGTGCCTGGAAGAACTCAGTTTGCAATGCTGTCTTGAAAGGAATGACAAGCGACTCCAGGATCAAGTGTGCAAATTTCAAACTTTTTATTACAAAGATGTAGAGCTGTGTAGAAATGTAGAGATATTTCACAGGGACAGAACCCCGAGGGCCACGGGGGGGGGGGGAAGGCCCACCCATGTGTTTTTTTCCCTTTCTTATGACCCAGTCCTTCATCCTACCTGGGGCTAGCTTTCATTGATTTAGTGAGATCATCTGTCTTTCCATCTGCCTTCCAGGTGTTAGCTACCTCCCCAAGACTCGCATAAAACATGCAAGGTGCTTCCTATGGTGGCTAGTCAAGGTTTCAGTCCTTCTGTCCCTGCCCTGTCCATAACAGCAGCTGTTGCCGGAGGTCATTAGAAGGTACCCACATTCAGCTTCACAGCACTTGCGCTCAAGGTTGGTTCTCTCCCAGGTGGCAGGTGCTGCTTTGTTCAGTGGGCTCCTCTTCCTCATTTGAATCCAACCCCAGTCCTGCCAGGATTCCTGTGGCCCCATAATACACAAGCACACGCGCACATACACGCACATGCACACACACACACACACACATGCACACAGGAGCTGCAAGCTGTTCTTGGTGCCATGTATGGAAAAGCCAATTCCTTGCCTCTTTCCTCATTTGTGGAGAATTCTATTACCCTCAACTTCCAAACAAATATTTGAGTGGAGAGTTTCACGAAGGCAGTCCCAGGGAAAAAACCAACCAAACAAACAAAACAAAACACCTTAACACAGATTGTGCGTGGGAGTGTAACTGCTATGTCATATTGTCTGATTAACTGGATTCGTTCTGAAAGCAACTCCATGAAGCTGGTAGTTTCTGCGACTGTTTCTGGAGTGGGAAGCCAACACAGGGTAGTCAAGTAACTTGCTTAAGGCCACATAACTAGTTGGTAAAGGAAGATGAGACCATTAAGGAGAGGGGAAGGCAAAATATTTCACTTGGAGAATGTGCAAGCTTGGCCTCGTGCATGACCCAAGTTTGAGCCTGGCCCCCAACATACACACGGAAGGAAGCTTTGGTGCTGTGGTTTCTTCCTTTCACTCTGAAAAAGTCAACGGGTAGAGGGTGGGGGTGGGGAGACAGCATAATGGCTATGCAAAAAACTTTCATGCCTGAGGCTCTGAGCTCCCAGATGCAATCCCAATCGCCAGAGTTGAGCAGTATTGGGGGGGGGGAGGGATTAACCTGAAGCAGGGAAGCCTCAGAGTTGGAAAGAAAAAAATCACTGATGAGGGCAATCTGGGAGAGAGTGAATTTTTCATGTATTTATTTATCTATTTTTTACCAGAGCACTGCTCAGCTCTGGCTTATGGTGGTGCTGGGGATTGAACCTCACAGTCTCAGGCATGAGAATCTATTTGCCTAACCACTGTGCTATTTCCCCAGCCCCAGAGAATATACTATAGCCCATACAAGGGTCATTTCTCTAGGATTATTTCCAAGAGGACAGAAATCACCTCTTCATCCTCTTAAGTGTTCTGGGCGTTGTGAGAACAAGCAGTATGTCCATGGATTCACCAGCCACACACACCTCTTCTTGCTTTGCTTTTCCACAGTTGCATTAGAGTCCTGAGGTAATTAATGCTAGTTGCTGTAACAAAACACTCCTCATGTCTCAGTGGTTTAACATAAGGAGGATTTCTTTTTCATCCTTGTCACAGTCAAGATGGGTGCCTTCCAAGGGGGGAATCCCAATGATGATGGCCATGGCCGCTCAGGTCCTTTGATCTTAGCACTCTGTCAAAGTGTTAGAAGCAGAGAAGAAAACGAAGAGGTGCACAGTGTCTCAAGGACATTCTGCACACAGGGCTGGACATGGGGCATCACAGCTCTGCCTGAATCATCATCCTCACACTGATAAGAGGGAGACCCAAAACACTGTAAGGGAATGTGTAAAAAGCTAGATGGTAGCGCAGCAGGTTAAGCGCACGTGGCGCAAAGCGCAAGGCCAGGCATAAGGATCCCAGTTGGAGCCCCCAATTCCCCACCTGCAGGGGAGTCACTTCACAGGCTGTGAAGCAGGTCTGCAGGTGTCTGTCTTTCTCTCCCCCTCTCTGTCTTCCCCTCCTGTCTCCATTTCTCTCTGTCCTATCCAACAACGACAAGGGCAACGAAAAGGAATAAATACATTTTTTTTTTTAAAGTTGCTTTCTAGCCTGCCTCAGAAGAGACTCTGTAGGCCCATGGAAAAGCTCACTTGGATAATGCACTGCCCTGTCTTTGTGTGATGCAGGTGCTAGCCTGGCTTTTACCACATTGAAGGAAGCTTCAAGGCTGTGGTGTCTTTGACCCTCTGTCTCTCTGGCTTCCAGACAAAAAAAAAAAAGAGGGGGCCAGGAGGTGGTGCCCCCGTTAAGCTCACATAGTACTAAGTACCTGCGCAGGGGGGAAGTAAGGGAGACACACTTCACAAGTGGCGAAGCAGGTCTAGAGGTGTCTCTTTTTCCCTCTCCCTCTCCATTTCCTCCTCCTCTGTCAATTTCTCTCTGTCCTATTTAATAAAATGGGGGAAAAATGGCCACCAGGAGCAGTGGGTTCATAGTGCCAGCATCAAACCCCAGTGATAACCCTGGAGGCAAAAGAAAAGGGAGAAAAGAGAGAGAAAAGAGAGAGAAAAGGGGAACAGAAAGAGAATCTGTGAAGGTGAGGCTGACTTCCAGCGTACCTAGAAAGAATCAAGGATAACAAGCATCTCTGAGTCCGACTTTGCCTGTCAATCTGCTTCAGTGTCTGTAACATCTCCTCGATGGCATGCCCATAGTGCCCCATTTTTTTTTTTATTATTTTTTTTGCCCTGTTATGCTCAGGACTGAATATATGCCTCTGGACACAGCCTGCTTAGACCAGAAGACCCAGCAGCATCACCTCCCTGGGTCTGGTCGCCATATGTCGACTAAGGCAACCTACCAGGATTTTAGCAACAGTCACACGGTTGGATCCTATTAGGCTTGTGGTCAACTAAAACCTCCAGATCACTTTCATGTGAACTATTGCCAACGGAGGACTCTCTAATCTAGTTCTTGTGCTTCTGAATTTGAAACCACATGAAATTGAAACAGCAATAGTTGAAAGTCTTCCATCTTGTTGGGTTTGGCTAAGCATTTGGGTCTACGGAGATTATCGGGGATCCTCAGACATCGCATTCATCAAATGGACTTCATTCCTAGACTAGTGTCATCTCTCCACTTTCTTGATCTTCAGTCAGCTCACTGAAAACAATTTAAGGAGGCCTAAGGCACAGTTCCCATTGGAAATACTCCTTTGATTGATACCTTCAGCATGACTGTTAATCATCTGGATATCTGCCCAACAAGACTATGACCCAGCTCATGTCAACTCTTTTAACCATATTCTACAGTCAAAGGAAGCCCCATCCATTCAGAGCTGGCTTTCTGAAAAGCATCTCAATTCCCCTAATCTATCATTTTTATTGAATTCACTGTGTTGTAAAGCCTAACTAATCCATAGTCCCAGAGACATCCCCCAAGGCTGGCAACTTATTATTAACAGAACTTGGGTCTCCTTAATCACAATGCTTTCTACACTGTGGAGAACATGATTGCAGGCTATGTTCCACAAGGCAACTAAGGTTCATGCTCAGGAAGCAGAAACTGACCCAAGAGAAGGTGGACCCCTCATGGCTGTCAGTGTCTCCTCCCCTCCCCCGAAATAGCCACAGTCTCCAGTTTGCAGCTTTCTGTCCACCCATCCACCTCTTGCCCTTCCAGCTAGAAAGGCAAAAGACATGACTGCCAGATATCAAGCTGGAGTCACTCAGGTGTGGTTCATGCCACATATGTGTGTGTCACAGGCTTGCTTGCAGGAGGCCTCCTGGGCACCTTCTGTGACACCCATCAAGGTTCACCTCCACACAACCCCCATGGTCAAAGTCAGGGAGGAAGGCTGGTCTGAATTAGCAAGAATCCACAGCTACAAAAAATGTGCCCAAGGCAGCAGTGCCTCTTGTAGTGCTCCCAAAGCAGAGCCCTCCCAAAGCAGAGGGCACAGCCAAGCAGAGGTTCTGCGGGATCTGATAAGGAGCCTTCCTAATTAACACACTAATTGTTTCAAAGGAGATCTTTCTCAGGGCTTGAAAAGCCTGTTCCCTCAAGTAGACCAAAACCTTCCCTCTCTCCATCAGATAGGGTTTACTTCAGTTCCCTGAGTTAACCTTCTTATCAAAGCAACTTTACATAACTCCTGCTCAGACATTATTCTGAATTCTTAATGAATGAAATCCTTGGGAATTACCATACTTTTGTTTTTCAAATCTTGAATAAGAGAAAATCTTCCAAATTAAGATACTCCCCCAGCCCCCACCCAAATGATAGAATCCTGTGTCTTTTGTTGATTCCAATCTTAATGCTAGCTGGTTTTCACCAAATAACTTCCTTTCTAGCAGCCATGGGTTATATGTGCTTTTTTTTTTTTTCATTTCTGATCTCAGTTAATGGTCACATATGGCCCTATGAATCAGAGAAAGAGCAAATCAACCCCATTCCTAAAAGGAAATAGTGAGGCTTGGGGCTGTCACAGAAAACCAGGAATCAGATCAGGCTTCTGGCTCCTTTAAGACTTACTTAAGAAAAAGAGCACAGGGCTGGTGACACAGTTCACTTGAGCTTTTCCATGTGTGCGACCCAGGTTCTAACCCAGCTCTCACCACACTGACAGTGCGGTGGTCTCCCACTCTCTGATTCTGTGTCAGGAAGAAATAGAAAGAACAAAAGAAAAAGAAAAAAAAAAAGGAGGGAAGGAAGGGAGGAAGGAAGGGAGGAAAAGAGACAAAGAGAAAGAGAGCACAGAAACTAACGTATAGGTTTTCTACATAGGCCCTTGAAAATGTTTGAATTCTTCAAGAAAAAAAAAAATTATGTATTGAGCACAGGATACAAAGCATTTCACACGCCTATTTTTACCAAAACTGTAGTAAAACATCTATAAAACATCACTATTAACTGGCCAGTGGTAACTTAATCCAATTCTCAAGTAGCGACCAATGACTATAACAATGTTTAAGTCATTCAGAATAGAGCTTTTCTCTTAAATCTCATAATACAGAAAAAGGGCTTGTGAAATAGCTTACTTGGATAGTGCCTTGACCCCCATGGCATTAAAGGCAGTTTTGGTGCTGTGTTCTCTCTCTCTCTCTCCCCTCTATATCCAAAAAAGAAAAAAAAACATATGTGTATATGTATAAAGATGTCATTTTTTTCTTTTGTCCTTCATAAAATTACATATAGGGTGTGGGTACATTTTCAAGACTTATGGTTAAAAGAAGAGTGGAGTCCCCAAATAAGAAAGTTGTAGGGACTACTAAGATCTAAAAGCATGATGAATTTTAGAGCCTTGTCTTAGAATCCCACTGCAACAATACATTTTGGATCCAGACTCTTGTTTGCCTGCCTCTGAAATAAAACGTAAGCTTGTGGCTCTTTTGAGTTTGTGCATGAATTTTCTCATCAGCTTCTGTGTCTTCTCTGATCGGGGACTCTACAGTTGAAGACGTAAAATAAAAAGGTTTTGGGGTTTTTTGTTTTTGTTTTTTGCTTCCAGTCGATGGGGCTCGGTGCTGGTACTACAAATCTACTGCTTCTGAAAGCAGCTATTTTTTTCCCCATTTTTATTGGCTAGGACAGAAAGAAACTGAGAGATGGGGAAGATAGAGAGGCAGAGAGAAAGAGAAACACCTGCAGACCTGTTTCACCACTTGTGTTCCCTTTGCAGGTGGGGTGTGAGGGCTCAAACCTGGGTCCTTGCTATAGGAGCACAACCACCTTGCTCCTTAAAATAAGATTTCTTTATGTTAGTATATAGCTGATTTCTAAAAGGAAGGAAGTGAGTTCAGTCAAGGGGTGGGGTGGTGTCTGGGAGATGGAACTCTTAGTGTCAGGGGGGCTGCACTAGGAAACGGGCTCAGCTGAACAGTCACTTGGCTCAGCTCAAAAGCAGCGGATCACCCTGTGGGCGCTGGGCCAGGCTTTGTCCAGGAGTTGCTGGAAGCATAAATGATAAAGCAGGCATCTAAACTCCATGCCTACCACTCTCTGCAGGAAAATCAGATTCATTGTCACCACTCACAAGACCCAGTGTCCCAGCCAAGGGTCCGGGGCATTGACCATCTGTCAAGAGAACCGTCTACGGCCATACCACCCTGAACACGCCCAATCTCGTCTGTCAAGAGAACCTCTGTCTTTCGTGAGGCTTTTATCTCTTTCAGAAACCAAAACAGTGGCCAGTGTGTGGCTTATCTGGTAGAGTGCACACCTTACCGTGTGCAAGGACCTAGGTTTAAGCTCTATGTCACGACATGGGAGTGCCTACAGGGACAAATGTTTCACTACTGGTGAACTGGAGCTGTGGTGTCTCTTCTATCTCTCTTTATCTCCCACTGTTAGTGATTTAATAATGATTAACAAGATTGTAGGGTAAGAGGGGTACAATTCCATACAATCCCCACCATTAGAGTTCTATATCCCATCCCTTCCATTGGAAGGTTCCCTATTCTTTATCCATTTGGAAATATGGACCAAAAGATAGAAGGTTTGGCTTCTGTAATTGCTTTCCTGCCAGACATGGGCATTGACAGGTTGCTCTATACTCCCAGCCTGTTTCTATCTTTCCCTAGTGGGACAGGGCTCTAGGGAGATGAGGTTTCAGGACACATTGGTGAGGCTGTTTGCCCAAGGCAATCAGGATGGTGTCATGGTAGCATCTGCAACTTGGTGGCTGAAAAGTGGTGAGATATAAGGCAGAACATATTGTTTAATAAACAGGAACCTTAAGGTAGGAATAAAGCAGATGGAACTAAGGGTCTCCATTTTGGAAGAAGCTAGGAAGTCTATATTAGGTATGTCCCAAGGGGTTCATAACTTTACTAATTTTTTGCCTGAGCCTAATAGCTAGCATACAGGTGGTCTAAAAGTATTGTCTGGGGAAGATGGTGTCAGGGTTGAGACTAGGATTAGAAAGCTGAATCAGGGCAAAGAGTAGCTCCCAAATATGAGAAAAGTATGTAAATACCATTAACTATAAGACCAAGGGCTCATAGATATGAGCACATATTTAGCACAGGAGCCTGTGTGACCGCTGAGTCCCTGTCAGTCTGAGCTCACACAAGGAACAGAATGTGGGGGGGTGAACTAAAATGGTGACCAGCAGGTGACTCCCAGAAGTGGGCTACTCAAAACCTAGGAGTCTCAGGAAACTGGAGCCTCGGAGATCAGCAGGTCAGCCACCAAAGGGTGGCTCCTCTGGATTGACAACTTTCCCGAATGGTCCCAAGTCCAGCAGCCTGGCCCCCAGACTCCTGGTACCTCCAGGACCTGAAGTCTGAGGGAGGAGGGCCCCTGACAGCCACACATTGGTGGGGAGAAGTGGGGTGTACAGCACAAACTCACCTGGGAGAGGAAAAAGGACCTAGAACACTGCACGAGTGCCTGGGTGTGGGTACTGAGGACTGAACTGGGGTTTCACATACATTCTTTTTGATCACTGAACCATGCTAAAATGTGGGATGTGTCCTCAGTTGAGGGAAGAAGGAACTGAGGCTGACAGACCAAGATGCCCACCTGAGGGCAGAACCTGGTTCAACCAAATGACACCCCTGCTCTCTTCCTGTGAGACTTGTTGTCTTCACCCCAGCCAACTCTCTGCTATAGAAAAATGCCTCAGGGTGGAAGTAGACAGCAGAATGGTTATGCAAAGAAACTCTGGAGCCTGAGGCTACAAAGCCCC
>NW_026647846.1:0-47766 GCF_950295315.1 Erinaceus europaeus
TATGAATCCACTGCTCCTGGTAGCCACTATGTTTTTCCTACAAACACTAGTGTTTGTTCCCACTAGTTCTCAAGCTCGGGTCTGCGCAGGGTAAGGTGTACATTTGTACCTGGGGAGGTCTCTCCTGGCTCAGCATTTGTTGTTAACGAGTGCTTCAGGTTTGCAGAGGAAGTGCAGAGACAGTACCTAGCACCCTCACACGTGTTCTGCACCATGTCCTCCTCTGACAGTGTCTCTGCTACCTTGGAATCCCCAGAGCAACTGGTAAGCTGAGTGTCGTGAACGAATGGACTCGAATGCCGTATCCTTGATATTTATTTATTTGCAGAGGCCTACTCAGCTCTGGCTGATGGAGGTGCTGGGATTGAACCTGAAACTTTTTTTTTTTTAATTTTATTTGGGAGTCGGGCTGTAGCGCAGCGGGCTAAGCGCAGGTGGTGCAAAGCACAAGGACCGGCATAAGAATCCCTGTTCGAACCCCGGCTCCCCACCTGCAGGGGAGTCGCTTCACAGGCGGTGAAGCAAGTCTGCAGGTGTCTATCTTTCTCTCCTCCTCTCTGTCTTCCCCTCCCTCTCTCCATTTCTCTCTGTCCTATCCAACAACGACAACAACAATAGTAACTACAACAATAAAACAACAAGGGCAACAAAAGGGAATAAGTAAATAAAATAAATATAAAAAATTAAAAAAAATTATTTGTAATTTAATAATGATTAACAAGATTGGAAGATCACAGAAGTATAATTCCACACAGTTCCCACCACCAGAGTTCCCTGTCCCATCCGCTCCATTGGAAGCTTCCTTGTTCTTTATCCCTCTGGGAATATGGACCAAAATTCTTTATGGGGAACAGAAGGTGGGAGGTCTGGCTTCTGTAACTGCTTCCCCATTGGACATGGATGTTGGCAGGTGGATCCACACCCCCAGCCTGTTTCTATCTTCCCACAGTGGGGCAGGGCTCTGGGAAGATGAGGTTCCAGGACACATTGGTGAGGTTGTCTGCCCAGGGAGGTCAGGATGGCATCATGGTCGCATTGGCAACTTGGTGGCTGAAATGTGGTAAGATATAAAGCAGGACAAATAGTTCTTTTTAAAATATTTTATTTATTTTAATGAAATAGAGAGATACACACATACAGAGATACCAGAGCACTGCTCAGCTCTGGCTTACAGTAGAGGACAAATAGTTTAATAAACAGGAACCTAAAGGTAGGAATAGAGCAGATGAAAAATAGGGGTCATGGTGTGGGAAGAAGCTAGGAAGTCTATTTTAGGTATGTTCCATGGGGCCCATGACTTTAGTAATTTTTGCCTGAGCCTGACAGTTAATATTCAGGTGGACTAAAAGTATTGTCTGGGAGGATACATACTACATCTGAGTATTCCCCCCCCCTTTTTTTTTGTTCCTCTCATCTCTCTGGGTCCTGATGGAATTGGAGTCCAGAGCCCTCTGGTCATCTTCGCCTAACATTTCTCCCTCTGGGATTATGGACCATAATTATTTTTGGGGTGTAGAAGGTGGCAGTTCTGGCTTCTTTAATAGCTTCTCTGCTGGACATCGGTGCTGGCAGGTGGATCCACACCCTGAGCCCATTTCTGTCTTTCCTGAGTGTCCAGGGCTCACTTTTGGTTGACTAGTTTTGGAGAATGAGAGAGTGACTGGAGTCCTGCTCCACCATCCATGGACCTCCCTTGGTGTGGTCCCTGATTCTCCTTCGTGGTGCTGGGCATGCAGCCCAGGAGGCCTGCGCTGTAATCCCCGAGGCCCCACCTGCTCTGTCCTGGGGGATCACCATGAGGGGTCAATGATGGAGAATGGAGCATGCAGGGGTCACTTCACTGAGAGGAGCACCATGTTTGCAGGATTCGCTGTTCTGTAGCGAGTAGACAGACAAGTGTCTGTCCTGTGCAGGAGCCAAGTTGAGCAAGGCTCCCTTTTCTCTGGGACCGGGGATCACAGGAAGCCAAGCCCCCCCCCCCCCCACATTTCATTGATTCAGACCAGAAGACAGTCCAGAACCGGGGTGACACAGCCTGACTCCATCTCATACCTCCTGCTCAGAATCTGCCCCAGTGCTCAGCCCCTGGCCAGGTAGGGCTAAGGGTCATGGGAAGACAAAATGCAGGAGGGTCCCTGTGCCTGGAGCCTCGTGGTCTGTGTGACCATCCCCCAGCCATATACAGGTTGCTTTGCAGTGTGGAACAGCTTGTCACCTGTGTTGGTTGTTCACAAAGTGCTGGGATAGCCTGAGGGTGCTTCTTCCAGAGCAAGTGCTCTCTGGGTTGGAGAGAACTCGACTGGAGCCATGCTAGGCTGCTGTGTGGGAGAGGCATCAGGAACTCGTGCCGGGCTAGTAGCGTTGCAGGAGAGAGACTCTGGGACTCTCGAAGCTGGAAGGCAATTCCAAGTGTGTTTAATCAGAAGAGCAGCTGTATTTATACTCACCAAGTAGGGTGGAAACAGGATGTGATGTAGAGAGGGTGGAGCGAAAAGAGACTGGTGGAAAACAGCGTGTGACTAGGAGAGGGGGCGAAGCAAAAAGAGAGTGTGAACCAGTGGGGATTAAACCAATGCCCTGCAGGCATGGCGGTTCTCAGGTAACAGTGGTTATGTAAATAGACCTCAGCATTAAGCAGGGGGAAGCTGGCGTACTGCCCAACAACAAAGTGGCCATTCTTGACACTGGAGAAAACACTATTTTGAAGGCAGATCATAGTTAAAGACCAGAGAGACAGCAAAAAAGAGGGAGAAAGTGTTGTGGAAGAGGGGCTGGGTTGTAGCACACCTGGTTGAGCACACATGTTACAGTGCATAAGGACCTGGGTTCAAGTCCCCGGTCCCCACCTGCAGGGGGAAAGCTTTGTGACTGGTGGAGCAGGGCTGCAGGTGTCTCTCTTCCTCTCCCCCCTCTATATCTATCTCCTCTCCTCTCTCAATTTCTCTCTTTCCTATTTAATAAAGTGAAAAAAAAAAGGCTGCCAGGAGCAGTAAATTGGCAGTACCAGCACTAAGCCCCAGGGATAACTCTGGAGGCAAAAAAAGAAAAAAAAAAAAACCCAAGTATTTTCTTTCTTTTTTAAAAATACTTTTATATTTTATTTATTTGTTTGTTTGTTTATTGGATAGAGACAGAAAGAGATCAAGATGGGGAGAGATAGAGTGGAAGAGAGAGAGAGAGAGAGAGAGAGAGAAAGAGAGAGAGAGAGACCTGCAACCCTGTTACACCATTTGTGAAGCTTTCCCCCTGCAGGTGGGGACCAGGGGCTTGAACCTGAGTCTTTGTGTACTGTAATGTGTGTGCTCAGTCAGGTGCACCCCCACCACCCAGCCCCAAGTATTTTCTTTCTTTCTTTCTTTTTTTTTTTCCTCCAGGGTTATTGCTGGGCTCGGTGCCTGCACTACAAATCCACTGCTCCTGGAGGCCATTTCCCCCATTTTGCTGCCCTTGTCATCATCATCATCATCATCATCATCATCATCGTCATCATCGTCATCATCGTCGTCGTCATCATTGCTGTTGTTGTTGGGTAGGACAGAGAGAAATGGAGAGAGGAGGGGAGACAGAGGGGGAGAGAAAGACAGACACCTGCAGACCTGCTTCACCATTTGTGAAGCGACTCCCCTGCAGGTGGGGAGCCGAGGGCTTGAACCGGGATCCTTATGCCGGTCCTTTTGCTTGGTGCCATGTGTGCTTAACCCGCTTTGCTACTGTCAACCCCCGTATTTTCTTTTTTATTAGTTAAAATATTTTATTGGGGGATTAATGTTTTATAGTAATTAAAGTTGTTGATACATGAGTAAAATTTCTCAGTTTTCTGCAAAATATTCACTCCCAGCCTAGGTCCTCCTCCATCATCAGACACCAGGACCCCCCCTTCCCCATACTTTGGTGCAACACACCAAATCTGAAGTATTGTCTTCAGACAGGGATGGGGAGCTCAGCCTCCAGGGACCTGGACTGTGTACATGTCTCCCTCCTCCTGCACACAGACACGCAGCCCTGGGCTGTGAATGGGGATTCTCGGAGGGTGGAGTCCTCAGGGTTCCCTTGTCCTCTGGTCAGAGGCAGAGGTTCAAATCGGGTTCCTGTGATGTGAACACCTGAATCATGCAGGCTGTCAGAGCTCTGTCCTCCACCCATATGGACAAAGAAGGTGTGTGGGTTCTCTCCAAGGGGAAGGGTTCCAGGCTGGGGGAGGGGGATTCTAGACTGGGGCTCTGAGTGCCTGACAGTGTGAGTTGAGATAGATCAGGGCCTCTCAGGGATGGTGCTGATTCACAACAATGTATCACGCTGTATTGTTCTGCAATGGCAGTGTTGGGAGTGGTGTTGCTGGTGATGGTTTTGGTGGAAGTGATGGTGGTGATAGTTTTGGTGGAGGTGATGGTGGTGATGGTTTTGGTGGTGGTGATGGTGGTGGTAGTTTTGGTGGTGGTGATGGTTTTGGTGGTGGTGATGGTTTTGGTGGTGGTGATGGTTTTGGTGGTGGTGATGGTCTTGGTGGAAGTGATGGTTTTGGCGGAGGTGATGGTCTTGGTGGAGGTGATGGTTTTGGTGGAGGTGATGGTCTTGGTGGAGGTGATGGTTTTGGTGGAGGTGATGGTCTTGGTGGAGGTGATGGTCTTGGTGGAGGTGATGGTCTTGGTGGAGGTGATGGTTTTGGTGGAGGTGATGGTTTTGGTGGTGGTGACGGTTTTGGTGGTGGTGATGGTTTTGGTGGAGGTGATGGTGGTGGTAGTTTTGGTGGAGGTGATGGTGGTGACGGTTTTGGTGGTGGTGATGGTTTTGGTGGTGGTGACAGATTTTGGTTTTATTTGGATTTGGGGGCAAGTTCATGTAAATCAGTTCTCTAGACTCCACATATGAGTGAAACCATCTGGTAGTTCTTTCATCCCTTTACTTATTTCACTAAGCACCACCCATCACCTCCATTTTGTCCTCGAGGACACAATATCATCTTTTTTGATTACAGAGCTGTATTCCATGGAGTCATCTGTTGATGGGCATTTATTTAGGCTGCTTCCACTCTTTGGCTATTGTGAATAATGCAGCTATGAACACAGGGGTGCACGTGTCCCTTCTAATTAGTGTTCGAGTGTCAGATAAATGCCCAACGGTGGTATTTCTGGGTCATAAGGTAATTCCATTTTTATTTGTGTAAAGGTTCTCCATATGGTCATCCAAAGGGGCTGTGCCAATCTGTATTCCCACCAGCAGTGGAGAGAGTTCCCTTTTCTCCACAACCTCACCAACACCTGTCCTTTCCTGGTTTGTTGATGGAAGCCCTTCTCTCAGGTGTGAGATGGTGTCTCAGCATAGTTTGAATTTGCATTTCTCTAATGACGAGTGAAGTGGAGCCTTTCTTGATGTGTTTGTGGGCCATGTGCAACACTTCTTTAGAAAACTTTAATTCTTTGGCCCACTTTTATATTAGGTTATTTTTACTTTTCTTTTTTTTTTGTAGATCTGTACCAATTCTGTATAGAAGTTTGATATCAGTTGTTTGTCTGATGTATGAAGTGCAAATATCTTCTCCCATTACTGGGCTGTCTGGTTATCCCTGTGTAGTTTGATTTTGATGTGTGGAAGCTCTTTGGTTTCATGTCATCCCATTTATTTACTCTTGTTTTCATATCCCATGCCTAGTATTTCTTTCTCTCTTTCTCCTTTCCCTTTTCCTCCCCATCCTTTCCCCTTTCCTTTTCTTTTGTTGGAGGGCAGCTTAGGGAGAGCAGCACCCTCCTACCCTGTACCCTGCACCCTGCAGAAAGCCAGGAAAAGGCCCAGGTCAGGCCCAGAAGCCCAGTGTGTCTGCGCATCCTGCCCTGCCCCAGCTCCCAGCCTTCCTGACTGTGAGGCCACAATATGCAGATGAGGCAAATGTGACCCCTGGACACAAAGGGTGAAGCTCATCCCTGAGGGGCCTGCCTTCCCCAGAGGGGACTAGAAAGCTGGGAAACTGGGAAGGTCAGGGCCTCTCTCTCTCTTTCTCTCTCTCTGACTCTCTCCCTCTCTCTCTTTTACATGCCTGCCTGCATGGCTTGTACTTTCTTCTCCTTTACTGTCCTTACTGTCTCCTAATAAATGCTCCTCTCCTCCCTGAGACATGACTGTCTCTCTTTGTGGTTCTTCCATGGAGGAGTTAGTGGAGACCTCACGGGACGGAACTGGGGAGTGGGCCCCAGTGAGCTGCTCCCTCCTCCCCTCTACAAGTCCCCAGCACCATGATGAGCTCTGGAGAAGAGAAGACAAGAGAAGAGAAGAGAAGAGAAGAGAAGAGAAGAGAAGAGAAGAGAAGAGAAGAGAAGAGAAGAGAGTAAGGGGAGGAGGGAGCAGCTCACTGGCAGGAAGTGGAGTGGGGAGGCTGACACAGAGGCTTCAGGAGCTGCCTGGGAAGTGACTGTCACAGGAGGAGAGGGATTCTAAGTCAGTCTGTCAGCCATTATTGTATTAAGAGTCTGCTTATTTTTTTATAATATGTTTAATAATGTTTAATAATCAGGAACCTAGAGGTAAGAATAGGGCAGATGAAATTTGGGGTCTTCATGTTGGGAGAAGCTAGGAAATCTATTTTAGGTTTATTCCAAGGGGCCCGTGACTTAAGTAATTTAAAATATATTTTTAAAAAATCTTTACTTATTTGATAGAGACAGCCAGAAATTGAGAGGAGAGGAAAATAGAGAGGGAGAGAGACAGAGAGACATCTGTAGCACTATTCCACTACTATTTTTCTTTTAAAATTTCTTTATTGAGGGATTCATGTTTTACAGTGAACAGTAAATACAGTAGTTTGTACATGCATAACATTTCTCAGTTTTCTCTCTTTCTTTTTAAATTATTTATTTATTTATTAATGAGAAAGCTAGGAGGAGAGAGAGAAAGAACCAGACATCACTCTGGTACATGTGCTGTCGGGGATTGAACTCAGGACCTCATGCTTGAGAATACAATGCTTTATCCACTGCACCATCTCCCAGGCCACACATTTCTCAGTTTTCCACATAACAATACAACCCCCACTAGGTCCTCTGTCATCCTTTTCCAGGACCCGTACTCTCCCTCCCACCCACCCCAGAGTCTTTTACTTTGGTGCAATAATACACCAAAGGAGTCCGCTTATTGACTGATTTTTTTGTGTGTGTGTCTGAGAGAGACCAGAGCACAGCTCAGCTCTGGCATATACAGTGGCAGGGACACAACCTGAAATCTCATGTGTGCAAGTCCTGCGCTCTACTGACTGAGATATCTCCCCAGCTAGAAGCCTTCATTGTATTAAAAGAGAACCAACTGGGGGTTGCACAGTGTGGGAAACACAAGAGCTGCGTGCACGGAGCTTCAGGCTCAACACTGTGCTGCTTATTCTGCAGCTGCTGCTCTGAGTTCTTGGTCTTTTCAGAACTGCTTCCTCCCTGGGGTAACCTGAGCTTCCTGTAGCTCTGAGAGCCAGCTCCAGACAGGAACTGGCACAGTTTATAGAGACTGGTGCTGACAATAGCAAAAACCCAGAAACGACCAGAATGCCCTTCAACAGATGACTGGATAAAAAAAGTCATCAGACATATACTCAATGGAGTATTATGCAGCAGTAAAAAAGATGACATTGTGTCCTCTGGGATAAAGTGGATGGAACTGGAGAAGATGATGCTCAGTGAAGCAAGCCAGGAGGTGAAGGACAGCTACAGAACGGTTTCAGTCATATATGGAATAGAGACAATTGAATATACAAATGTGAAGAAAAACAAAACAAATTGTTAACAGATCTCCAAGACTGTGGGAGAACTAGAGTGGTTATCTGTTGGGGGGTGGGGGTGGGGACACAGACCTTTGGTGATGGCAGTGGTGAGAAGAAATAAATAAATAAAACCAGGTGCACCTGGTTAAGCACACACCTGGTTAAGTGCACAAGGACCCGGGTTCAAGCCCCTGGTCCCCACCTGCAGGGAGGAAGCTTCACGAGTGGTGAATCAGGGCTGCAGTTGTCTCTCTGTCTCTTGCCCTATCGACCCATCCCCCCTCAATTTCTCTCTGTCTCTATCCAATAATAAATAAATAAATAAAAATTTAAAATGAAATAAATAAAGACACATCTCCACTATTCAGATATACTATTCACTAAGTTTAAGCTGTACACTGTGTTGATATGATGCACATGTGTTGCAAAAATAACTATCCCTATAGTTAGGCAACATCTGAATAATTCATTTCTTTCGTTATTTTCATTTCTTCTTCTTCTTATCATTATTATTATTATTATTACTATTATTATTATTATTATTACTACCAGAGCACTGAGCAGTTCTGGCTTACGGTGGTATGGGGATTGAACCTGGGATGTTGAAGCCTCAGGCATGACAGTCTGTTTGCATAACCATTATGCAACTTCCCCACTCTACACCTGAGCAATTCAGAGAAGTACCATTTCTCCCTATAAAATGATTAGGCTGTTATCAAAAGGGGAAGAGAGAGAGAGAGACAGAAAGAGAGAGACACAGAGAGAGGCTGAAACTGTGGTGCCAGGCTCCCTACTTGCCAATGTTCTACTTTTTTGTAATATTCTAAAACAATGCCACTCAGCTGCTACTGTAACTCAAATAAAAGGTATTTATTCATTTATTCTGTTTTATTTCTTATTTTATTATTATTTTAGTTGAATTTCCTTTATTGAGGGGATTAATGGTTTATAGCCAACAGTAAAATACAGTAGTTCGTACATGTGTGACATTTCTCAGTTTTCCACATAACAGTTCAACCCCCACTAGGTCCTCTGCCATCATGTTCCAGGACCTGAAATCCCCCCTCTCACCCCAGAGTCTTTTATTTTTTCCCTCTTTATTGGGGGATTAATATTTTACATCTGACAGTAAATACAATAGTTTTTAAATGTGTAACATTTCTCAGTTTTCCACATAACATTACAACCCCTACTAGGTCCTCTGTCATCCTTTACCAGGACCTGTACTCCCCTACCCCACCCCAGAGTCTTTCACTTTGGTTCAATACACCAACTTCAGTCCAAGTTCTGCTTTTTGTTTTCTCTTCTGTTCTTATTTCTCCACTGCTATCTATGAGTGAGATCATCCCATATCCATCCTTCTCTTTCTGACTTACCTCACTTCACATGATTCCTTCAAGCTCCATCCAAGATGAGGTAAAGAAGGTGAATTCACCATTTTTAATAGCTGAGTAGTATTCCACTGTGTATTTACACTATAACTTTCTCAGCCACTCATCTGTTGTTGGTCACCTGGGTTGCTTCCAGGTTTTGGCTATTACAGATTGTGCTGCTATGAACATAGGTGTATGCAGATCTTTTTGGATGGGTGTGTTTGGTTCTTTCTCTTTCTGGTTTAAATCATTTAGCAAGATCCCTCCTACTTCCAGCCATATCATATCTAAATAGATAGCATCATCATTCCTTGTAGTTGAGTAGAACTCTTTTGTGCATATAGATTGCATCTTCCTACCAGGACGTAGCACAGTGGCTTGTGCCTGAGGCTCTGAGGTCCCAGGCTCAGTCCCAGGCACCACCATCAACCAGAGCTCAGCAGGGCTCCGATTAAAAAACAAAGCAAGCAAGCAAACAAACAAACAAGCAAACAAAACGGGGGGGGGGCGCTGGGCTGTGGCAACCTAGTTAAGTGCAGGTAGTACAAAGCACAAGGACTTGCACAAGGATCTGGGTTTGAACCCATGACTCCCTACCTGCAGGGAGGAAGCTTCACAAGCAGCAAAGCATGTCTGCAGATGTCTCTCTTTTTCTCTCCTTCTCTACGTCCCCTCATCTCTCAATTTCTCTCTGTCTTATCCAATAAAATGGAAAATGGCTGCTAGGAGAAGTGGATTCATAGTGCTGACACTGAGCCCCAATGATCATCCTGGAAGCAAACAACAACAACACCCAAAAAACAAAAACCCACAGTGTAGACCACAGCGTCCGTATCCACTTATCTGTTCTGCTGTTGGTCACTAGGTTGCTTCTATAGCTTGCCTGTTATAATAGTGCTATGATGAACATAGTCTCTCTCTCTTAAAATTTTTTAATCTTTCTTCACTTATTGGATAGAGACATCCAGAAATTGAGAAGAAACGGGGCAATAGAGAGGGTCAGAGACAGAGAGACTT
The DNA here is from genome assembly GCF_950295315.1 of Erinaceus europaeus. Taxonomy (NCBI): domain Eukaryota; kingdom Metazoa; phylum Chordata; class Mammalia; order Eulipotyphla; family Erinaceidae; genus Erinaceus; species Erinaceus europaeus. The sequence goes on from NW_026647846.1 coordinate 10,126, forward strand.
TCAAAGCTTTCCCCCTGCAGGTGGGGACATGTGCTCAACCAGGTGCGCCACCACCTGGTGTCTCACTCTCCCTCTCCCTCTCGCTCTCCCTCCTTCCCTCAACTTATGGTGGTGCTAGGGATTGAACTTGGTACCTCAGAGTCTCAGACACAATGGTCTGTTATATAAACTGCTGTGCTCTCTCCCTGGTCCCATATAAATCTCTTGGGATAGCTTTTTCTTTATTCCCTGGCTGGATGCCCAGAATAGGAACTGCTGGGTCATGTGGAAGGTCTAAGAGGAGATGAGGACAGAGAATCAGGGGACAGCACTGTGAAGATCCTGGAAGAAGACAGCCTCTGCGGGGCCAGAGAGAGGCCATGGGAGAAGCCAACATCTGAATTGTGGATTTCCAGCCTCCAGAAAGAAACATGCATCCTTCCCTCCACTTTGTGGATGGTGAAACACCTGGTTGAGCACACATGTGACAATGCACAAGGATCTGGGTTCGAGCCCCTGGTCCCCACCTGCAGGAGGCGAGCTTTGCAAGTGGTGAGTGGTAAAGCAGTGTCTCTCTTTTTCTCACTCTTTCTATTTCCCCCATCCTCCTGATTTCTGGCTGCCTCTCTCCAATAAATAGGCTCATCTTCCCAGACAATACTATTAGTCCACCTGCATGTTTACTACCAGGCTCAGGCAAAAATTACTAAAGTCATGGGCCCTTTGAATATACCTAAAATAGACTTCCTAACTTCTTCCCACATGAAGACCCCTAATGTCATCTGCTCTGTTCCTACCTTTGGATTTTTGTTTACTGAACAATCTGCTAAATATCTTACCACTTTTCAGCCACCAAGTTGCAGATGCTACCATGATGCCATCCTGACTTCCCTGGACAGATGACTTCACCAATGTGTCCTGGAGCTGCACCTCTCCAGAGCCCTATCCCACTGGGGAAAGATAGAAATAGGCCGGGGGTGTGGAGCCACCTTTCAACACCCATGTTCAGCGAAGAAGCAATTACAGAAGCCAGACCTTCCACCTTCTGCACCCCATAAGGAATTTTGGTTCATACTCCCAGAGGGATAAAGAGTAGGGAAGCTTCCAATGAAGGGGAAGGGGCACAGAACTCTGGTGGTGGGAATTGTATGGAATTGTACCTCTGTTATTTTATAATCTTGTTAATCATTATTGAATCACTAATAAAAAATTTTAAAAAGATAATAAAAATAAAAAAGAAATTATCTTTAAAAAAGAAAGAAAAAAAGAAAGCCAGTGGGGGCAGGTGTCTCTCTGTTTCTTTCCCTCTCTATCTCTTCCATCCCTCTCCATTTCTGACTGTCTCAATCCAATAAGTAAATAAAGATAATAAAAGATAAAAAGTAGAAGAGAGAAATACCATTCTAATACTTAGCTCTGGAATAAGATGGTGCCAGGAATCCCAGGGGTTGAGGATGGGGAGACAGAATAATGATTCTGCAAAGGACTTTTATGCCTGAGGCTTTGAGGTTCAGTTCCCAGGACCACTACAAATTAGAGCTGAATAGTGTTCCGGTATGTGTGTTTAAAATAAAATAAATAACATTAAAAAAAATGAACTTGGGGTTGAACCTGAGCCTCAGGCAGGAAAGTCTGTTGAGTTACTGCTGTGCTATCTCCCAGCCCTTGGAGATAGAGATTCCTTCCTTACACTGAGTGGAGGCGGTCTTAGAACACTCCCTGAGCTTCTAAGTCAGCTCCACATGCGCCCCCAGGCCCCCTGTGGCCCCCTTAGTGGACTCTGCTCCCCTAACCCTGTCCTCACAGGTTCCCGTCTCTCTCCAGCACAGACCTGGGAGGGGGCTGTGGGGTGGCTGTTACTTCTGTACTCCCAGCACACAGAACATGCCCGCACACAGTAGGGCTTCAGTGTATGCTTCCCCATGGTGGGGCTTGATTGATGGTGGAGCCCAGGCCAGCCTGTCTTTGTCCTCATCCCTCAATCCCAGCAGACCCAGGAAAACACGCCTTTCTCCTCTGTCCCTCAGTTCCACAGGGAGAGGGGGAGGGAGATCTCAGGGCTCCCCAGCTGGGGTTTAAGCCAAGCTGGCCTCTGGGAGGCCAAGGCTAGCAGTGCCCGCAGCACGCCCAGCTCAGAGGTGTAAGCTGGGGCTGTGGAGCACCCCTGCTCGAAACCAGACACCCCGTGACCTGCCTGGATTCAGGGACACAGCTGGTTTTCTGAACACCAAGCCCTTGGTCTACATTCCAGGAAACCCTACCCTACACAGATGCTCAGGCCCCTCCTCCTCCCCAGCAGAAACCAGAAGGAAGGAAGAAGACCCTCCGGTAGATTCACCTTGCTGTTCAGGTGAGGAGACAGGAAGCTCACTGGGGGGCACAGGAAGGGAAGGCCAGGAGAGAGACAAGGGCACCCAGGGCAGCTGGCTGCATCTGGGGCTCTGTGAGCCCTTGTCTAGGGCAGGCTGGCTGTGCGAGTCCCCTCCACCACTCCCCTCCTCCACCCTACCACGGCCAGCTCCTGCCGTCCAGGTAGAAAAACTCAAGATCCACAGCAGTGAGTGAAAGGGACATCGAGTGAGGGGGCAGGAGAGGCGGTGGAGGTGGAGTCCACATCCACACCATTCTGAACTCTTGAGTTCTTTTGGGCCGAGGTCTTTTCCAGGAAGAGTGAGAACGGCAGGGTTGGGCCACAAAGCTTTCAACTGGCTGTTGTGTGGCTTTGGACAAAGTGTGGTCACACCTTTATGAATCCGCTGATTTTTTTTTTTTTTTTTTTTTTGTCTCCAGGGTTATTGCTGGGGTTCGGTGCCTGCACTACGAATCCACTGCTCCTGGAGACCATTTTTTTCCTTTTGCTGCACTTGTTGTTTTATCATTGTTGTTGTTGTTATTGCTGTCATTGGATAGGAAAGAGAGAAATGGAGAGAGGAGGGGAAGACAGAAAGGGGGAGAGAAAGACAGACACCTGCAGACCTGCTTCACCGCCTGTGAAGCGACCCCTCTTACAGGTGGGGAGCCGGGGGCTCGAACTGGGATCCTTACGCCGGTCCTTGTGCTTGGCACCATGTGCGATTAACCCGCTGCACTACCGCTGAACCCCTTTAGTTTTTTAAAAATTTTATTAGTGATTAAAAAATTTACAAGATAAAAGCACATATTACTGCACCATTCCCACCAACAGAGTTCTGTACCCCATTCTCTTCACTGTAAGCTACACAGGTGTAATTTCTCCTTCTTCTCCTTCTCCTTCTCCTTCTCCTTCTCCTTCTCCTTCTCCTCCTCCTCCTCCTCCTCCTCCTCCTCCTCCTCCTCCTCCTCCTCCTCCTCCTTCTTCTTCTTCTTCTTCTTCTTCTTCTTCTTCTTCTTCTTCCCCTCCTCCTCCTTCTTCCAGAATTCTGTGACTCAAGGTTTCAGCTAAAACATCAGGTTCTCAGGAGCTGGGGGCAGGGGGACAGCATAATGGTCATGTAAAAGGCTTTCATATCAGAGGCTTTGAGCTCCCAGGTTCAATCTCCAGCACCACCATAAGCCAGAACTGAGCAGGACTCCTCTCTCTCTCCCTCTCTCTTCTTCTCTCTCTCTCTCTTTCTCTCTCTCTCTCTCGTAAAGTAAAATAAAAATAAAATGTCAGGTTCTGGTCTGGGGAGACAGCACAATGGTTAAATGAAACAACTTTCTTTTTTCTTTTTTTTTTTTCTCTTCTTTTCCTCCTCCAGGGTTATTGCTGGGCTCGGTGCCTGCACCATGAATCTACCGCTCCTGGAGGCCTTTTTTTTTTTTCCCCTTTTTGTTGCCCTTGTTGTAGCTTCGTTGTGGTTATTATTATTGCCCTTGTTGACGCAATTCGTTGTTGGATAGGACAGAGAGAAATGGAGAGAGGAGGGGAAGACAGAGAAGGGGAGAGAAAGATAGACACCTGCAGACCTGCTTCACCGCCTGTGAAGCGACTCCCCTGCAGGTGGGGAGCCGGGGTTCGAACCGGGATCTTTACGCCGGTCCCTGCGCTTTGCGCCACATGCGCTTAACCCACTGCGCCACCGCCCGACCCCCATGAAACAACTTTCATGCCTGAGGCTCTGAAGTCCCAGGTTCATACTTCTGCACCACCAGCAGCCTGAGCTGAGCTGGTAGAATAAAGTGGAATGGAATGGAATGGAACATAGTAAAATAGAAGAATAGAATATGGCAGAACAGAAAACCATATAGATAGGATAGGGTAGGATATAGGAAAACAGAAGAACAGAATATGGCAGGATATAATACCATACAGTGAATAGAACAGAACAGAACAGAACAAAGGAGCATATCATAGAATAGAACAGGATAGAATAGAGTAAAACAGGGAGTCGGGTGGTAGTGCAGGGAGTTAAGCACACATGGCGTGAAGTGCAAGGACCAGCGTAAGGATCCTAGTTCGAACCCCAGCTTCCCACCTGCAGAGGAGTCGTTTGACAGGCAGTGAAGCAGGTCTACAGGTGTCTGTCTTTCTCTCCCCCCTCTGTCTTCCCCTCCTCTCTCCATTTCTCTCTGTACTATCCAACAATGATAACATCAACAACAATAATAGTAACTACAGGGGGTCGGGCGGTGGCGCAGTGGGTTAAGGGCATGTGGCGCAAAGTGCAGGGACCGGCGCAAGGATCCCGGTTCGAGCCCCCGGCTCCCCACCTGCAGGGGAGTCGCTTCACAGGCAGTGAAGCAGGTCTGCAGGTGTCTATCTTTCTCTCCCCTTCTCTGTCTTCCCCTCCTCTCTCCATTTCTCTCTGTCCTATCCAACAACGAATTTCCAACAACGAATTGCGTCAACAAGGGCAATAATAATAATAATAGCCACAACGAAGCTACAACAAGGGCAACAAAAGGGGGAAAATAATAGTAACTACAATAAAAAATTAAAATAATAGTAACAACAATAAAAAAACAAGGGAAACAAAAGGGAAAATAAATTTAAAAAAATTAAAAAAACAACAATATAGTAAAATGGAAGAATAGAATCTGGCAAAACAGAATACCATATAGTGAATAGAATAGAACATAGTGAACAGAATAGAACATCAAGCTCTGTTGGGGTTGCCCAGCCCTTCCTTCTAGAGGTAGTTGCTCTTCCTCCAAGACTCTCCCCTGCCTCCTCTGTCAGAATGGGTTAAATTTCAGCACTGAAATCTGGATTGGAGGTCAGGCAAACAGAGTCTCCGTGTCTGGTGGGAGGCTCTGGGTGTAGACAGAGTTAACCACTACTGGGCTCCAGAGAACAGACTTCAGTTGAGCATGAAGTGCATAGAGCTGTTGCTTTTTGAATCTACCTTGAGGTTAAATACCCACTGAGGGTGACGGAGACCCCCAGTGGGGAGGTGGCCCAGTGTCTCTGGCTGCAGGAGTCAAACATCTGTGTAGACAGAGGGCAAGGGGGTTCCAGCCCCATGTCTTGCTGAGGGGACTGGAGCAAATACCTTCTATATCCTAAGTCTCCGCTTACTTGCTGGGAAACTAGGGCTAAGAAGCTCACTTCAGAGGCTGGGGAGAGAGCTGAATATGTTAAGAGCACAGGAAATGCATGTCTGAGAGTGCAGAGGCCCCAGGTTCAATTCTTGGCACCATCATATGTCAGAGATGAGCAGTGCTCTGGTCTCCCATCTCCCTACCACAAGTCATGGGCTGGGGAGATAGCACAGGAATTAGTTAATCAATTTTCCTACGTGAGGTTCTGAGTTCTCAGGTTCAATCTCTGGCATCACCTCTCTCTCTCTCTCTCTCTCTCTCTCACACACACACACACACACACACACAAGTTCTTTCTCTGGGACACATGCATGGTGAGGTAAAGCAACACCTGTCACAAGGAGATGATAAATTATACTGATGGGAGCCGGGTGGTGGTGCACCTGGTTGAGTGCACATGTTACAATGCTCAAGGACCCAGGTTTGAGTCCCCAGTCCCCACCTGCAGGGGAAAAACTTTGCAAGAGCTGCAGGTGTCTCTCTCTCTCTTTCTTCCTCTCTACCACCCTCTTTCCTCTCGATTTCTGGCTACTTCTATCCAACAAATAAATAAAGATAATAAAAAAGGTGGGGGTAGGTAGCATAATGGTGATGCAAAAAGACTCTCACACCTGAGATTCCAGTTCCAGGTTCACTCCCCTGCACCACCATAAGCCAGAGCTAATCAGTGGTCTAGTAAATAATAATAATAAATTAAAAAAATAAATTTTACTACACTGTAAACCATTAAACTCCTCTTCCCCTCAAAATTGAAAAAAATCTTTACAATGATTTTTTGAGGACAAAAGCAAATAGGACATCATAAATAGTGTGTCTGTCTTTGTCTTAGAAAGGGGAGAGCTGGGGAGAGTCTGAGATAATGAAATCACAGGACTTCCATGCCTGAAGGCTTGCTTGATCCCCAGCTCTGCCATGAGCCGGCTTTGAGGGGAGCTCTGGTCTCTCTTCCCCTTTCCCATTCTCTATCTCTAATAAAAACAAACATAAAAAAAGGGAAAAAAAAACACCTAGAAAGCTCACTTCACTTGGGGAGATGAAACCAGGTCCCAGTTCTCCAGGTTTAGTCGAGGACTCCCGGCTGGTGTCACGGCAGCCCCCTCACATCTGGTGTTTCAGGAAATTTGGACCCCCCACCCCACTACAACACCCAGAAACCAGCCTCAGCCTTGTCCCTGGGGGCACGTCAAGGTTTGTCTTCTATGAAGTGGCTCTTCTGGCTTCAACATTCCATAGGGAGGAAGGGTATTTCCCGTTCTTTATTATTTTTATTTTATTCATTTATTCAGCTTAAAAGATTGTTTTATTGATTACATGTGAGAGACAGTTGAGAGAGAGAAAGAGAGAGAGAGAGAGAGAGAAGTCAGAGGCACATGTAGTGCCAGGGATGAAACCAGGACCTCAGACATGAAAGTCTGATGCTTTACCAGTTGAACTATTTTCCCAGAAAAAGAATATGTATGTGTGTATATATTTATATAGGTGTATATATGTATGTAGATGATTATATGAAAAAATATATACACATGGGACACGTGGCATGAAGTGCAAGGACAGGTGTAAGGATCCCAGTTCGAGCGCCAGGCTCCCCACCTGCAGGGGAGTTGCTTCACAGGAGGTAAAGCAGGTCTGCAGGTATCTGTCTTTCTCTCCCCCTCTGCCTTCCCCTCCTCTCTCCATTTCTCTCTGTCCTATCCAACACGATAACAATAAGGGCAACAAAAGGGAAAAAAATAGCCTACAGGAGCAGTGGATTCACCTTGCAGGCACCGAGTGCCAGCAATAACCCTGGAGGATATATTTCCCCACCAGGGTTATTGCTTCTTCTTCTTCTAGCATTTGCCCTTCTTCCGTAGCCAGTCAACAGCATCAGGTTGAGCCTGATGTAAAGTTTCGAGACCTCCTTTGAATCTGGAGAGGTGGCAGTCGTTGACTATGTGGGTCATAGTCTGTCTGGAGCCGCAGGGGCAGTTCGGGTCGTCTCTGGCCCCCCAGCGGTGGAACATAGCGGCGCACCAGCCATGGCCTGTTCGATAGCGATTGAGGAGGGCCCGATCATAACGTGCTAGGTCAAAGCCGGGTGGATGCTCACAGGGGTCTGTGATGAGGTGTTTGTTCTTGACCTCAGCTGACTGCCAACTCTGTTTCCAAGAGTCTGGAACAGAGAAGTTCAGTGTAGGCGTAGGGGACCAGATTGGGTGACGAGACGTCAAGCGTTGGACAGGGTGGGTGAAGATATCCGCGTATATTGGCAGGTCCGGTCGAGCGTAGACATGGGAAATGAACTTAGATGATGCCGCATCCCGACGAATATCTGGCGGGGCGATGTTGCTAAGAACTGGCAGCCATGGAACCGGGGTGGAACGGATGGTTCCAGAAATTATCCTCATGGAGGAATATAATTTGGAATCGACCAAGTGGACATGGGGGCTATGGAACCATACTGGGGCACAGTATTCTGCAGTGGAATAGCATAATGCCAGAGAGGATGATCGTAGTGTGGAAGCGCTCGCGCCCCACGAGGAGCTGGCCAGTCTTGCAATGATGTTATTCCTCGCGCCCACCTTTGCTGCAGTTTTTATGAGATGTTCGTGAAATGACAGGGTGCGATCGAGAGTAACGCCAAGATAGACTGGCTGGGCTTCATGCCGGATTCTCGTATCATCAAGCTGCACATTAAGCTCATGTGAGGCCGAGGCATGGTGTAGATGGAAAACAGATGATACCGTTTTTGCAGTGCTAGGGATTAGTCGCAATTTTTTACAGTAATCAGATATCAGAGACATGTCTTTCGTGAGTGTTTCCTCGAGGATGTCAAACTTGGATGCCTGAGTTGCACAGCAGATGTCATCGGCGTAGATGAACTTCCTTGAAGAAGTTTCTGGAAGGTCATTGATGTAAATATTAAATAGCGTAGGAGCCAGAACAGAGCCCTGGGGGAGGCCACTTGAGACAAGTCTCCATCTGCTAGACTTGTCACCCAGATGCACCCGGAATCTTCTGTTCTGGAGAAGAAACGATATAGTGTTGGCCACCCATGGAGGCAGGCATCTTGAGATCTTGACTAGGAGATCACGGTGCCAGACTGTGTCATAGGCTGCTGTGAGATCAACAAAGACAGCACCCGTCTTTAAATTCTTTTGGAATCCATTTTCAATGTAAGTTGAGAGGGCCAGGGCTTGTTCGCAGGTAGATCTTCCTGGGCAGAAACCAGCTTGGGCGGGTAAGGGTTATTGCTGAAGCTCAGTACCAGCACTATGAAACCACTGCTCCTGGCTGGCCATTTTTTTTTCTTCTTTCAATTTTTTATTAGATAGAACATAGAGACATAGAAGATAAGGAGATAGAGGGAGGGAGAGAAAGAGAGACACCTGAAGACCTGCTTCACCACTCATGAAGCATCTCCCCTGCAAGTGGGGAGCCAGGGGCTCTAACCTGGGACCTTGCCTTCGATAACGTGCACTCCACCAGGTGCGCCACCACTTGACTTGTGCTTAACTCACTGTGCTACCACCCGACTCTCGAATTTAAGTATTTTAAAGACCATTTGTTTGTTTTACCAGAGAACTGCTCAGTTTATGTTGTTGCTGGGGATTAAACTTGGGACCTCAGAACTTCAGGTATGAAAGTTATTTTGTATAACGTCTAACCTCTGTCCTATCTAATAAAAAAGAAAGGAAGAGGTAGAAAGAAAGAAAGTAAGAGAAAGAAAGAAAGAAAGAAAGGAAAAGAGAGAAAAAATGGCCACCAGGAGAGGTGGATTCATCATGTGGGCACTGAGTCCCAGGAATAACCCTATTGGCAATAAAAAAATAAAATAAATAAAAAAGATCTGACTACAACAAAGGCCAATGTCAAGAGGACTTGGCAGATAATTTTGTGTTTTCTTCCCTGCAGATGGAGAGGTCCCCAGAGGTGAGCAACACGACCAGGGTCCAGGCCTTCATCCTGCTGGGCTTGTCCACCAGGCCAGACCTCAGGGGCGTCCTGTTTGTGGTCTTCCTGACGCTCTACCTGCTCACCCTGCTGGAGAACTCGCTCATCATCTACCTCGTCTGCTCCCACAGCGAGCTCCACAAGCCCATGTACTTCTTCCTGGGCAACCTCAGCTGCTTGGAGATGAGCTACGTGTCCGTGACCATGCCCAGCCTGCTCGTGGGGCTGTGGGCTGGGCCCTTCCACGTGCCCTTCACCGCCTGCATGACCCAGCTCTTCTTCTTCATTTCCCTCATCTGCACGGAGTGCACGCTGCTGGCCTCCATGGCCTATGACCGCTACGTGGCCATCTGCCGCCCACTGCACTACCCACTGCTCATGAGGCCGCGCGTCTGCCTGGGCCTGGCCCTGACCTCCTGGCTCGGGGCGCTGGTGGTGTCCATTATCAAGACCGCCTGTATCGCCAGCTTGTCCTACTGTGGCCCCAATGTCCTCAACCAGTTCTTCTGTGACGTGTCACCTCTGCTCAACCTGTCCTGCACCCACGTGGCCCTGACCGAGCTGGTGGACTTCATCTCCACCATCGTCATCCTCTGGGGGTCCCTCCTGGTGGCCCTGGGCTCCTACGTGGCCATCGGGAGGGCTGTACTGCACATGCCCTCGGCTGCCGCCCGGCGCAAGGCCTTCTCCACCTGCGCCTCCCACCTGCTGGTGGTGGGCATCTTCTACTCAGCTACCATCTTCATCTACGCCCGCCCCAGCCGCATCGAGTCCATGGACCTCAACAAGGTGCTGTCGGTCATCTACACGGTGGCCACGCCCATGTGCAACCCCGTCATCTACTGTCTGCGCAACAAGGAGGTGCGGGCTGCTTTCCGCAGGGCCCTGCGCTGGTCTTTTGGCTGACCGGCCAGCCAGGCCATTGGGGGGGAGATGGGAGAAGCCATCCTGGGGAAACTATTGAGCAGACCATCCCTCTCACCAGCTGAAGACGTACACATCAGCGACTTCCAGTGTAGTCTCCAAACGATGCAACTGCCAGCCACTAATTCCAGAACATTGTTGCCCCCCCCAAAAATATATATCCCCTGTACACTGGAAGTCACTCCTTCAACCTCCAGCCCTAAGAAACCAGGAATCTTTGCTCTCTCCTGTAATGCCTGTCTGTATTTATATACATTTCTCCCTCCTTGTATTTTTTTCCCTACGGTTCTGCCTTCTCTTCCTTTCTAAGTCACACCTACCAGTCACTACTTTCAAACGTCCTTCCTTTATTTTAAATTTTTTTATGTTTATTTATTTGTTTTCCCTTTTGTTGCCTGTGTTGTAGTTATTATTGTTGTTGTTCTTGCTGTCATTGTTGTTGGATAGGGCAGAGAGAAATGGAGAGAGGAGGGGAAGACAAAGAAGGGGAGAGAAAGATAGACACCTGCAGTCCTGTTTTACCGCTTGTGAAGCGATTCCCCTGCAGGCGGGGAGCCGGGGGCTCGAACCGGGATCCTTCCTCTAGGGCCACGTCCTTTTAATCTGCTGTGCTACCACCCAACTCCCATGTCCTTCTTTTTCCCCTCTGTTCTCTATTTCTGAGTCCTGGTGGAATTGGAGTCCGGAGGCTTCTGGTCATCTCCCCCTAACATATACACCTCTGGGAGTATGAAGCAAAACTCTTTATGGGATGCAGAAGTTGGAAGGTCTGGCGTCTAATTGCTTTCTCCTCTGAACATGGGTGTTGGCAGGTGGATCCATCCCCCCAGCCTGTTTCTGTCTTTCCCTAGTGGGGCAGGGCTCTGGGGAGGGGATGTTATCTGCCCAGGGAAGTCAGGATAAATCATGGTGACATCTGCAACGTGGTGGCTGAAAGGCAGTAAGATTATATTTTATTAAAAAAAATTGTCTAGCCATTTCCCCAAGAATTCAACACAGTGATGAAGAAACATGTGTATGTAATGTTGGAATGTTATTCAGAAAAAGGTGATTTACAGATGAGATATTGTAAATGGCCCCCAGTCTATGAAGTCTCCTTGTTACTCAAGAGAAATGCCAACTATGGACTTAGCTATCCCTGTAGCTGATCAGAAAAAAGTCAAATGATTATCAATACTCAGAGCTGAAGTGGCTTTGGAAAGGCTGGAATTCTAGACACATCCTCTATGGCTGGTGCTGACATCAGCTGTTAGAATCTTCCTGAACACACCTGAGTCTCACCAATTATTTTTTTAAAAATTTAAATGTTTTTATTTATTTATTATTGGGTAGAGAAAAAGAGAAATTGAGAGGAGAGAAGGAGATAGAGAGGGAGAGAGACAAAGAGACACCTGTAGCCCTGATTCACCACTCGTAAAGCTATCCCCCTGCAGGTGGGAACCAGGGGTTTGAACCCGGGTGCATGCGCACTATATAGTATGTCTGCTTAACCAGGTGCACCACCACCCAGCCCCTGAATAAAAAAAAAAAAAATTAAGTGAGTCTACACTTTGATCCAGCAGATCCACTTTTTTTTTCTTTAAGAAAGGAGACATTAACAAAACCATAGGATAGGAGGGGTACAACTCCACACAATTCCCACCACCCGATCTCCATATCCCATCCCCTTTCCTGATAGCTTTCCCATTCTCTATCCATCTGGGAGCATGGATAGCAGCACAATTCATAATAGCTAAAACCTGGAAGGAATCCAGGTGCCCAACAACAGATGAGTGGCTGAGAAAGCTGTGGTATATATACACAATGGAATACTATGCAGCTATCAAGAACAATGAACCCACCCTATCTGACCCATCTTGGACAGCAGATCCACTTCTATAAACATTTGAAAGTGGGATTAAAACAGTGGTAAAAAAAAATGTGTGTGAAGATGTTTATTATCCTCATGTCTTTGGTGACACAAACTGGATAGGATGTAAATACTTACTGGCAAATCAGAGGCTGAGTAACTATAAAATGTTTTTTTTTTTGGGGGGGGTGTTACTTTCTGGGCAGGGTAGATAGCATAATGGTTATCCAAAGAGACTTTCATGCCTGAGGCTCTAAAGTTCCAGGTTCAATCCCCTAGCACTATTAACCAGAGCTGAGCAGTGCTCTGGTAAAAAGGAAAAAAAAAAAAGATTTATTTCATTACATATGAGAGCGAGGAGAGAGAGAGAGAGAGATTCCAGAGCTCTGGCATACGGCAATATGAGGGATTGAACGGGGGACCTCTGAGGCCTAGAAATGCAAGTCTGGTGTTCTACTCATGTGCTCTCTCCCAACTCCTGAAAATATTTGAAAGGGATTATCTATGGGTCTCTATATTGACATCGAGGCCCAATGTATTTTTACACAAAAGGCTGGAGTAAGTTTCAAAGTAAATATTCATATTTTAAAAAACAGAGACAAAAATTCTAGCTAAGGCTACGTATGCTTGCACACATTTTTATTTGAGGAGGCACAGCTGAAAATCCAGGGAGAATCAAAGCTTTTTTCTTCTCTTTGAGCATTTCTGTAATAAAAGTTTTAACAGGGGGCCAGGCAGTGGTGCACCTCATTAAGTGTTCACACCACGCTGTACAAGGACCTGGGTTTAAACCCCATGCCCCCACCTGTAGGGGGAAATCTTCACAAGTGGTGAAGCAAGACTGCAGGTGTCTCTCTGTCTCTCTCCCTCTATATCTCCTCATCCCCTCTCAATTTCTCTGTCTTTATCAAATGAATAAATAATATCCAAGAATAAAAGTTGTTGACAGAAGCTGCCACAGTGCCTTTGGACTCACTTTAGGATGCTTGCAATATGCTGGAAGGTGTGGAGTGTTGTGTGACAACATAGTATTTAAGATGGCTTTTGCAAAAATAAAACCCTTAGGATGCTTACAACAACAACATAACTGCAAAAGTGGTCCCATTTTTACAGATTTCCTTTTTGCCGGGGGGACAGTGTAATGGCTATGCAAAGGACTTTCTTGCCTGGGAGGCTGGGTGGTGGAGCATCTGGTTAAGCAAACATATCATCAAGAATAAGGATCTGGGTTCAGGGCCCCTGCTTCCCCACCTGCAGGAAGGATGCTTCATGAGTGGTGAAACGGCTGCAGGTGTCTATCCTCTCTCCCTTTCTATCTCTTCTTCCTCTCTCAGTTTCTGTCTTGTGAAATAAAAAAATAGAAAGAAAAAAGGGGGGAAATGATTGTTAAGAGCAGTGGGTTTGTAGTGCAGGCACAAAGCTCCAATGAAAACACTGGTGGAAAAAAAAATTTCTTGCCTAGGACACATACACACATATCCTGCTCCCCTCCCCCCAGACACACACACACACACACACACACACACACACACACACACACACACAAAATCACACCACCTGCCCCCCATCTCCTACCCTAGAAATACACACATACCACCTGCCACACACACGCCCCACACACCTCCCCGGCCTCAGACAGATACACATGCACATAGACACACAAACACACACACACACACCACCTGCCCCAGACACCACCCTCCACTGAGATCTGTCTCAAACAAGGCAAGGCAGGTGCCCTTCCCTGCGAGAATCTCTGTCCCCATGTCTGTCCATGTGTATTATTAACATGGCTTCACAGTGTATTTTTCAGGAGCAGAGCTTCACACGAGCTCAGGTGAAGGACAACCCACCACAGCCTACACCTCTTCCCTCTGGCAATCCCTACAGCTTTTGCAGAATCTGAGAAGTTTTATTTTTTTTATCATTTGTTGTTGAGTGAGCTAGTCCTGGGCACAGCTCAGCTCTGGTATAAGGTGGTGGTGGGGAGAATGGCTACATCTTGAATATCTTTGTGGAGAAGAGGCCCTGGCCCCGTCCTGGTTCTGATCCTGGGCCCCATCTGACCCCAGCCCTGCCCCCGAGACCCTGCTCCTGCTCCCCTGGGCTTGGGGCCTCTGGCAGCAGGGGGTGACACCAGGACCAGGACCAGGACCAGGACCAGACCAGGACTCCTCCCCTTCTCCATGACATTGAGGACTCCTATGGGGAGGGGCTGATGGTGCCCTGGCTCACAAGAGGCAGGAGGAGCTGGGACAGGGCAGAGGACCATGCAGCGGTCCTGGGGTAGAGGGGAGTGTCACCTCCTGTTGCAGGGAGAGGTTGGGGGTCCTGGCTGGGGCCTCACCTCACCCCAAGATACAGGGCACAGGCAGAACAAAATGTCTCCATCCTCATACTGGCTGCGCCCGGTGTCCCCAGTTCAACCTCTTCCTCCTCCTCCTCCTCCTCCTCCTCCTCACAGGCTGCAGCCTCCCCTGCCCCCCTGGAACCTGAAGACAAGTGCCACCCCTGGGTGCAGCAGTGCAGGAATGGGCCCTGGGAGGGACTGGGGAGCTGACAGACGCTGGGGTGGCAGGCAGGTCCTGGGCAAAGCAGGCCTAGGGATGGGGGGCCCCTGGACCCCTCACATCTCTGCAGATCCCCCCTCCTCCTGGGGCTGTAGTGTGGCTGGTGGCACCTAGGGAGGGAGCAGACTCAGCTCTGTTCTGCTGTGGCCCCAAATCAGGTGCACCTCACCACAGCCCCGGTGAGGAGGTGAACCCTGACTCAGCCCACTGGGCCACAAACCTGTACTCCATTGCCCTGCTGGGCAACAGCACCCAACATAAACAAATGGGCCTCAGCACCCTATTCCCCAGCCCCTGAGGCACCGCACCCCAATATAAACCAAATGGGCCTCAGCACCCTATTCTACATCAGCTCCCTATCCCACAGCCCTGATGGGCAACTGCACCTCAATTTCCAGCCCTGACGGACCATAGCACCCTAGTCCCAGAGCCTGCTGTCTGGTCTCCCACGTCCACACCAGAGCTGCTCCAGCTCTTCTGCTGATGTCACAGCTGTCCTGTGACCCCAACCCTGGGTGGGGACCCTCCAGGCCATGGGTTAGGGCTACACCAAAGGTGGGTAGGGTGGGGGCCAGAGCTGAGGAGTAAATGTGTGAAGTGGGTGGTGTCAAGCTCTCAGAGGACCCTCACAACCCCAGCCCCCGAGACCAAACTGGGTGGTGAGATTTGTGCTACAGCCCCAGCCTCACTGGAGGACAAGGGGGAGTATCACCCCAGATATAACACCTGGACTCTCACCTGTGAGTTTTCAGTCCCTCTGACCAGCAGGTTCATGGTCCCACTGTCCTGTGATGTCCCCAGGGTGGAGAGAGACGGAGCATGGACTCAGGGCAGCACTGGGGATGGATGGACTGTGCACCCGATTGTTGTTATGCCCAGAAGTTCGAGTCCCGATCTCACGCAAAGACCAGAATCACATGCAATAGCAAGAGCCTTTATTAGGAAGCTTAAGCTTGGGCCGCTGACACCCTTTCAAGCAAAGGGAGAGTCTGCAACCCCCATCACTTCTCACCCCACCCTTTTTATACTTATCACAGGATGAGTACAGGTGGAAATACCCACACGGAACAAGAAACAATTGGTTTCAGGTCAACAGCTGCCCTCAATATTCCAAGCCCCTCTCCACCCCCATGTACAGGTCCCAGTTCAGGCGCCAGATGCCAGGCTATAGCTTCGCGGGCGGGAAAAACGACCAGGGACTCATGGCTGAGCTGGGAACACAGTTCAATCTTTATTGACAGCCAGGGATGCAATTCAACAGCCTAACCTTTTCTAATCTCTCATTAGAAAGCCCTGTCTTTTTTTTTATCTCCTGAGGCGGAAGTGTCAGGAAGAAGTACATAGGGCCCCTGGGGGTGGGGAGAAGGAAAACAGCGTGTGAGCCAGTGGGGATTAAACCAATGAAAACACCGATTATGTAAATAGACCACAGTGCTAGGTAACACAAGTGAACCAAATGCGATGACCAAAACAGGTCTTATAAACAGAATTTAAAAGCAGACCAACACCCATGGTCCTGAGGTCTGGTGTCAGTGACAGCTCCAAAGCTCCAACCTCCTGAGTCACAGTCCCAGCACCTTGATGGTCCCCCTCCACCAACATGGAGGTGCAGGGGGAGCAGACACCCAGAGGCTGACATCTGGGCTCCCACCAGTGGCCACATCACCATCCCTCCAGCTGGAGTCTTCAGTGTCACAGCTCCCCTGTGAGCCCGCTGGGTGACCAGGGCCTCTGCAGAGGGGGGCGAGTGGGGTGTTCATCCGGCAATGACGCCTGGGTGCAGCTTCCAGAGATGAGCGGACTGTGGACCGAGTGGGTTCAGCATGAAAGTGGAGGTCGGTGTGTGGACCAGAACTTGAGTCTTGAGAGTGATGGTGGGTCACAGCACAGCACAGCAGAGCTATGCATGGTCACAGCTCCATCAGCTCTCAGCAGCCCCCCACGGGTGTGGGAGCCTGGAACTCTGCTCCCTGAAGAATTCCTCCTGGATGAGTGACAGGCACTGCGTCACCCTCCCTGCAGCTGCTGGAGTCTTCAGCGTCACAGCTCCCCTGTGAGCCCACTGGGTGTACAGGGTCTCTGTGCATGGCCAGAGTCACATGGGGGCGAGTGGAGTGTGGGCCCAGCGGCAGGTCTAGGCGAGGGCAGGTGGGTCACAGCACAGCTGGGCATCAGTGTTACTGCTCCAGCTCCCAGAAGCGCTCCACGTTGTGGGGGCATGAACCTCTCCGCTCCCCGAGGGCCCTTCCACTGTGCACCGGACAAGAGGCCCAGGAGTCCGACTCCATCACAGCTCAGCGCCTCTCAGCCTCGGTTTGCAGCATCACATCTCCGGCTCCGGAGCCTTATCTCAGCTGAGTGTTCTCCAGCCTGGGCTCACCCACAGACAAGGCTTAAGACTCCAGCTCAGCAGCCTCGCAGTCGCAGCTTCGTCTTCTCTGGCCTCAGTCTGTGCTCAGCTCAGTGGCGCCAGCTCAGCCACAGCCTCAGCGCCTCAGCTCAGTGGCCTCAGCTCAGCAGCTTCACAGCTCCTCCATCTCAACAAGCATAACACAGCGGCCCCTCCTCAGCGTCAGGGTCTCAGCTCAGTGGCCTCAGCTCAGCAGCTCCGCAACTTGGCAGCCCCTCCATCTCAGCAAGCATAACACAGCGGCCCTTCCTCAGCCTCAGCGTCTCAGCTCAGCAGCTCAGCAACCTCGCAACTTGGCAGGCCCCTCCATCACAGCAAGCATAACACAGCGGCCCTTCCTCAGCTCAGCAGTTCAGGAACCTCGAAACTTGGCAGTCCGTCCATCTCAGCAAGCATAACACAGCGGCCTTTCCTCAGCTCAGCAGTTCAGGAATCTCGAAACTTGGCTGTCCCTCCATCTCAGCAAGCATAATACAGCGGCCCTTCGACCCACTGGCCTCTGCAACTCAGGAACTGGAACCGCGCCCTCGGCAAGACCTGCTTATATAGCCAGCAGGGGGGGCGGAGCCAGGCCTGAGCATGCAAATGAGGTGAATTCTGTGCAGCTTCTCATTGGTGGGCAGGCCTTGCAGATGCCCAATCCTGGGCGCCTGGGGCGAGCGGGCGGAGACAAGACGGGCGGAGGGGAGGGGGGTGGGGGTGGAGCTGTGGGTCCAGTGAGCTGGCTGGACAGGAAAAGGGCAGAGGTCAGCGGGAGGTCAGGGGGCAGAGGCAGTGGCTGGGGCAAGGCGGGGTGAGCGACGCTGACCCGGTGCCGGCCCCAGGCTGAGCTCAGGGACACTGCCTGGGGCTCTGGCGGCTCCGGGGTGTCCCGCCGCATGGGGTGAGGGCGGGGGGGAGGGGGCGCGGCACGGAGGGAGACCAGTCAGCTGCTGGGCCCTGAGTGGAGAGGTCAGCCGGCGGCCAGGGGTCACGGGGTCACGGGCCGGGGGCAGCCGGCGCTACGTGGCCGGGGGCAGGGGACCCGCGGGGAAATTCTCCTCAGGAGCCTGGAGGGGCCGGCCGCTCCCGGGCGCGCTCACTCCCGCCGTCACTCTCCTTGGTCAGAGCCCCGCTGCCGCCCCGCGACCCTGGGGAGCCCCCACGCGTCCTGTCAGGACGCCACACGGTGCCGCGCAGCCATGGTCTCTGCTGTCTGCCGCAGCGCAGGGTCTCGAACCAGGGGGCGGCGGCGGCCGGAAGCCTCCCCTCAGGCCCTGGAGAAGCCCCTGCCCACGCGCTCCCGGGGCCCCAGAGCCTCCGTGCAGAAGGAGCCCACCGCCCGCCACGTGTCCTGAGGAGCTGCCAGGGCCTCGCAGCCATAACGACCCCCCCCCACCCCGTGCCCCGCCATCGCCGTGACCCCTGTCGGGGTTAAAACCAACGGTTACTCGTCAGAGACTCTCGCACGGAAACCAACGGTCCCAACGGTTGCTCGTTCCAGCCGTTAGACTGTACCCGACCGCCCCTGCTCCGGGGACCATGAAAAGCGGAGAGCAAGAGTGTCGCGGGGTCGTGTCAGCGCAGACTCTCCCCTCGCGTGGAAGGCTGTCAGCGGCCCGAGCTTAAGCTTGCTAATAAAGAAAGGCTCGTGCTGCTGCATGTGGTGCTGGTCTTCCTCGTGTGACATCGGGACTCGAACTTCTGGGCACCACCACCCCCCACACAGGCTTCTCACACGAGGGGCTCCCCAGGGTCGCGGGGCGGCAGCGGGGCGGCAGCGGGGCTCTGACCAAGGAGAGTGACGGCGGGAGTGAGCGCGCCCGGGAGCGGCCGGCCCCTCCAGGCTCCTGAGGAGAATTTCCCCGCGGGTCCCCTGCCCCCGGCCACGTAGCGCCGGCTGCCCCCGGCCCGTGACCCCGTGACCCCTGGCCGCCGGCTGACCTCTCCACTCAGGGCCCAGCAGCTGACTGGTCTCCCTCCGTGCCGCGCCCCCTCCCCCCCGCCCTCACCCCATGCGGCGGGACACCCCGGAGCCGCCAGAGCCCCAGGCAGTGTCCCTGAGCTCAGCCTGGGGCCGGCACCGGGTCAGCGTCGCTCACCCCGCCTTGCCCCAGCCACTGCCTCTGCCCCCTGACCTCCCGCTGACCTCTGCCCTTTTCCTGTCCAGCCAGCTCACTGGACCCACAGCTCCACCCCCACCCCCCTCCCCTCCGCCCGTCTTGTCTCCGCCCGCTCGCCCCAGGCGCCCAGGATTGGGCATCTGCAAGGCCTGCCCACCAATGAGAAGCTGCACAGAATTCACCTCATTTGCATGCTCAGGCCTGGCTCCGCCCCCCCTGCTGGCTATATAAGCAGGTCTTGCCGAGGGCGCTGTTCCAGTTCCTGAGTTGCAGAGGCCAGTGGGTCGAAGGGCCGCTGTATTATGCTTGCTGAGATGGACGGACAGCCAAGTTTCGAGATTCCTGAACTGCTGAGCTGAGGAAAGGCCGCTGTGTTATGCTTGCTGAGATGGAGGGACTGCCAAGTTTCGAGATTCCTGAACTGCTGAGCTGAGGAAGGGCCGCTGTGTTATGCTTGCTGTGATGGAGGGGCCTGCCAAGTTGCGAGGTTGCTGAGCTGCTGAGCTGAGACGCTGAGGCTGAGGAAGGGCCGCTGTGTTATGCTTGCTGAGATGGAGGGGCTGCCAAGTTGCGGAGCTGCTGAGCTGAGGCCACTGAGCTGAGACCCTGACGCTGAGGAGGGGCCGCTGTGTTATGCTTGTTGAGATGGAGGAGCTGTGAAGCTGCTGAGCTGAGGCCACTGAGCTGAGACGCTGAGGCTGTGGCTGAGCTGGCGCCACTGAGCTGAGCACAGACTGAGGCCAGAGAAGACGAGGCTGCGAGGCTGCTGAGCTGGAGTCTCGGTGTCTAGCTGAGCCCAGGATCGAGAACACTGAACTGAGATAAGGCTCCGAGGAGCTAGAGATGTGATGCTGCAAACCTAGGCCAGGAGGCGCTGAGCTCTGATGGAGTCAGGCTCCTAGGCCTGTGTCCCGTGCACAGTGGAGGGGGGTGCTGGCGGATCAGAGAGGTTCACGCCCCCACAACAGAGGTGTGCTTCTCGGAGCTTGAGCAGTAAGACTGACGCCCAGCTGCGCTGTGACCCACCTCCCCTCCCCCAAAACCGCTACTGGGCGCACACTCCACACGACCCCACTCACACGACCCCACGTGGCTCTGTGGCCATGCACAGAGGCCCTGGCTGCCCAGTGGGCTCACAAGAGAGCTGTAACAATGAAGACTGCAGCTGGAAGGGCCATGACAAGGCCACAGGTGGGAGCCCAAAGGTCAGGCTCTGGGCGGCTGCTCCTGCACCTCCAGGCCGCTGGGCCCCCAGCACAGAGGGGCCTCTTGGGGTTCAGGCAGGTGGACCTGCCCCAGATGGGAGATGGGCGAGAGCCAGAGCCTGGAGGCTGGCTGAGCTATGCTGAAAGGGCTGGGAGACCATGTGCTGAGGCCATGAGTCCCTGAGCCCTGTGCTGAGGCCACGACTCACTGAGTCCGGCCTGTGATGCCATTGGGAGCTGCTGATCTGCAGCTGTGGGGCCATGAGCCCGACAGCCCTGATCCAGGCTGGAACACCAGGAGCCTGAGCTATGAGGCCGCTGGCCCGGAACCGGGGGGCCATGAGCCTTGCCCAGATGCCACTCTGGGCTGAGACACCAAGAGCCTGGGGCCGTGAGGAGGCTGAGCCGGGGCTGGGCCAACAGGTCCCAGTTGGGACCCACTGAGCCAAGGCTGTGACTGCTGAGCTGAGGCCTCCTGCCACCCACCCCGAGCTTTCGGGCTGGTGTGAGCTCCCTCAGCTGAGCTGTGAGTGGGGCCAGCACCACCACTGGGTTCCTGCCTGTGTCTGTCCAGTGCACAGAGGGATCCTCAGGGACCAGAGTGGCTCAGTTCTTCAAGTGTGTGTGTGTGGGGAGGGGGGGGCTCAGAAGACAGGGGTGACACTGACACAGCAGCTGGTGCTGTGACCCACCTTCCCTCACCCAGGCCCAGGTCCTGGTTGGCCCACACACCCACTCACCCCCATGTGGCCCCGTCTCCTTACACCAAGGCCCTGGCCACCCAGTGGGCTCACAGGGGAGCTGTGACACTGAAGACTGCAGCTGGAGGGGCGGTGACATGGTGCCTGTCACTCATCCAGGAGGACTTCTTCAGGGAGCAGAGTTCCAGGCTCCCACACCCGTGGGGGGCTGCTGAGAGCTGACTGAGCTGGAGGTGTGGTGACATGGTGCCTGTCACTCATCCAGGAGGACTTCTTCAGGGAGCAGAGTTCCAGGCTCCCACACCCCTGGGGGGGCTGCTGAGAGCTGAGGGAGCTGTGACCCTCATGCACAGCTGTGCTGTGACCCGCCAAGGACTCACTCACACTCAGACTCCGGTCCACACACCGACCTCCACTTTCACTCACGCTGACCCCACTCTGGGTCCACAGTCCGCTCATCTCTGGAAGCCGCACCCAGGCGTCATTGCCGGGTCAACACCCCACTCGCCCACCGGTGGCCCTGCCGCCTCTGCACAGAGGCCCTGGTCACCCAGCGGGCTCACAGGGGAGCTGTGACACTGAAGACTCCGGCTGGAGGGACGGTGATGTGGCCACTGGTGGGAGCCCAGATGTCAGCCTCTGGGTGTCTGCTCCCCCTGCACCTCCATGTTGGTGGGGGGGGGGGCACCAAGGAGCTGGGAGTGGTGATTCCGGAGGCTGCAGCTTTGGAGCTGTCACACTGTCGCTGACACCAGACCTCAGGACCAGGTGCATCTTCCCTCCACCCCCAGTGCTGCCCTGTGTCCATGCACAGGCTCTCCCCACCGTGGGGGCATCACAGGACAGTGTGGCCATGAGCCTGCTGGTCAGAGGGACTGAAACTGTCACAGGTGGGAGTCCAGGTATCACATCTGGAGCGACACTCCCTCCTCCAGCGAGGCTGGGGCTCCAGCACAGAGGACCCCCCAGGTGTGTCGTCTCTGGGTTCCCTGGGGGAGGCTCCTGTGGGTGTGAGCCGCTAAGGAGCTGTCACACTGACCCTGACACCCAGCACTGCCTGCTAGGTCCTCTTTGCACCCACTTCCCCTTCACTCTCCCAGACCCTGGATTTAGTTTCTACTCACCCCCCTCTGTTGTGAGGAGCCCCCTCCAGGACCCCCATCCCTGGCCCTTGCTGGGAGGAGCTCCCAGCTCCCCCTCCCCCCAGAGAAGACCCTAGTTAGGATGTGTGCCCTGGTGTGTCATGAGGATCCCCTCCTGACTGACCCCGTCACCCACTATGAGGGTGAGCCCCCACCGAAGAGGGCCACCCAGTTCCCTCTTCCTTGTGGGGTGAGGAGTGCCCTCGAGCCCTCGACCCCCCAGTCGGTTGTGATACCCCCTATTCTGCTGTCCTCTGACCCCAGGACCCCCACCATGATGTCCCTTGCACCTGAGGAGGTGAGACATGACACCCCCACTGTCCCCAGGCCCCCCCTCCAAGTCCCCTGAATCTCAAGAGAGGCTGTGACCTGACCTGGCTTAGGTCCACAATCCACCCACCTTTCTGCCCTTAGCACCACAGCAGGTGAGAAGACCCCACGAGGACCGCCCCCCCCCCCCATTTCTCACCCTTGGTGTGAGGAAAATATCCCCCAGCCCCCAGAGAAGACTCTCTCCTTAGGATCCCCTGGTCTGGTGTGTCATGGTGAACCTCCTGATTCTTTCCCCCAAGTGGAGGGGAGAGGCCTTCAGGGGAGCAACCCCCTTGAAGAGACACTTCCACTTTGGAGTCCCCATCCCAGTAGATTCCTCTGAGGATGCCCCCATGGTGGGAGGAACCCCCCCCCCCCCCCCCCGCCTAATCCCCTTGCTGGAGGCCATTTCCCCCCTCCCCCCACATGGAGTGAGGAGCCCCCAGGACCCCTGCACCCTCCCCCTTGTCCCATGAGATGATCCCACACAAAGGGCAAAACCCCAGGACCCTTTTGCTGTCAGCACCCCGTGCCCCCCAGCTCCCACTCCCCACACACACGAGTTCCCCTCTGAGCATCCTGTCTCCCACATGTGGAGTCCCCTTCCCTCCCAGATCTCCAGTGAGGAGCCTGATTAGGGTCCTGGAGCCCTAGAGGAAACTCCCAGTCCTGAGGACGCCCTCCCCCCCCCCCCCCGAGGGGTAATTACTGGGATCAGAAGCCTTCCCCCTGAGTGACCCCTCTCCTGAGGACCCTGTGACCCCCCCTCTCCAGTATGCTGTCCTCTCTCCTCAGGCTTCTGATCCCGGTAACTACCCCTATTTCCCCCTGTATCTGGTGAGGTGAGGATGTCACCCCCCTCACTGTCCTCGGGACCTCCCTAGAGGCCCCTGAATAGGAGGAGGTGAGTCTGTGACTCCCATTGCACCCCAGGGCCCCCACCAGGCCCCCTGAATCTGTGGCAGTGTGAATTTAACCTGTACTGTCCCCAGGCCTCTACCAGGTCCCCTACATCTGGGGCAGTGAGGCTGTGACTGCCACTGCACCCCATGGCTCAGTCAAGATGCCCTGAATCTGGGGACATGAGTCTGACTTACCCTGCACCCCAGAACCCACCAGGCCCCCCTGAATCTGGGGAGGTGAGTCTGAGACTCCACCCCAGAACTGACCAGGTCTCCTGAACCCAGAGACGTGCGTCTGTGACCCAGAACTTCTTCAGGCCCCCTGATTCAAGGGAAGTGAGTCCACACCTCACTCACCCTCATGTGGCCCAGTGGTCCATGCACACAGTGGTCCTGGCCGCCCAGTGGGCTCACAAGGGAGCTGTGACACTGAAGACTGCAGCTGGCAGGGCCATGACAAGGCCACAGGTGGGAGCCCAAAGGTTAGGCTCTGGGCGGCTGCTCTTTCTGCACCTCCAGGCCGCTGGGCCCCCAGCACAGAGGGGCCACAGGGGCCCCTCGAGGTTCAGGCAGGTGGACGTGCCCCAGATGGGAGACGGACGAGAGCTGTTAGTCTGTTGAGCTCAACCCAGGACACGACGGAGCCAGAGCCTGGAGGCTGAGCTGGGCTATGCTGAAAGGGCTGGGAGACCATGTGCTGAGGCCATGAGTCCCTGAGCCCTGTGCTGAGGCCACGACTCACTGAGCCGGGCCTGTGATGGATGCCACAGGGAGCTGCCGATCTGCAGCTGTGGGCCCATGAGCCCGACAGCCCTGATCCAGGCTGGAACACCAGGAGCCTGAGCTATGAGGCCGCTGGCCCGGAACCGGGGGGCCATGAGCCTTGCCCAGATGCCACTCTGGGCTGAGACACCAAGAGCCTGGGGCCGTGAGGAGGCTGAGCCGGGGCTGGGCCAACAGGTCCCAGTTGGGACCCACTGAGCCAAGGCTGTGACTGCTGAGCTGAGGCCTCCTGCCACCCACCCCGAGCTTTCGGGCTGGTGTGAGCTCCCTCAGCTGAGCTGTGAGTGGGGCCAGCACCACCACTGGGTTCCTGCCTGTGTCTGTCCAGTGCACAGAGGGATCCTCAGGGACCAGAGTGGCTCAGTTCTTCAAGTGTGTGTGTGTGGGGAGGGGGGGGCTCAGAAGACAGGGGTGACACTGACACAGCAGCTGGTGCTGTGACCCACCTTCCCTCACCCAGGCCCAGGTCCTGGTTGGCCCACACACCCACTCACCCCCATGTGGCCCCGTCTCCTTACACCAAGGCCCTGGCCACCCAGTGGGCTCACAGGGGAGCTGTGACACTGAAGACTGCAGCTGGAGGGGCGGTGACATGGTGCCTGTCACTCATCCAGGAGGACTTCTTCAGGGAGCAGAGTTCCAGGCTCCCACACCCGTGGGGGGCTGCTGAGAGCTGACTGAGCTGGAGGTGTGGTGACATGGTGCCTGTCACTCATCCAGGAGGACTTCTTCAGGGAGCAGAGTTCCAGGCTCCCACACCCCTGGGGGGGCTGCTGAGAGCTGAGGGAGCTGTGACCCTCATGCACAGCTGTGCTGTGACCCGCCAAGGACTCACTCACACTCAGACTCCGGTCCACACACCGACCTCCACTTTCACTCACGCTGACCCCACTCTGGGTCCACAGTCCGCTCATCTCTGGAAGCCGCACCCAGGCGTCATTGCCGGGTCAACACCCCACTCGCCCACCGGTGGCCCTGCCGCCTCTGCACAGAGGCCCTGGTCACCCAGCGGGCTCACAGGGGAGCTGTGACACTGAAGACTCCGGCTGGAGGGACGGTGATGTGGCCACTGGTGGGAGCCCAGATGTCAGCCTCTGGGTGTCTGCTCCCCCTGCACCTCCATGTTGGTGGGGGGGGGGGCACCAAGGAGCTGGGAGTGGTGATTCCGGAGGCTGCAGCTTTGGAGCTGTCACACTGTCGCTGACACCAGACCTCAGGACCAGGTGCATCTTCCCTCCACCCCCAGTGCTGCCCTGTGTCCATGCACAGGCTCTCCCCACCGTGGGGGCATCACAGGACAGTGTGGCCATGAGCCTGCTGGTCAGAGGGACTGAAACTGTCACAGGTGGGAGTCCAGGTATCACATCTGGAGCGACACTCCCTCCTCCAGCGAGGCTGGGGCTCCAGCACAGAGGACCCCCCAGGTGTGTCGTCTCTGGGTTCCCTGGGGGAGGCTCCTGTGGGTGTGAGCCGCTAAGGAGCTGTCACACTGACCCTGACACCCAGCACTGCCTGCTAGGTCCTCTTTGCACCCACTTCCCCTTCACTCTCCCAGACCCTGGATTTAGTTTCTACTCACCCCCCTCTGTTGTGAGGAGCCCCCTCCAGGACCCCCATCCCTGGCCCTTGCTGGGAGGAGCTCCCAGCTCCCCCTCCCCCCAGAGAAGACCCTAGTTAGGATGTGTGCCCTGGTGTGTCATGAGGATCCCCTCCTGACTGACCCCGTCACCCACTATGAGGGTGAGCCCCCACCGAAGAGGGCCACCCAGTTCCCTCTTCCTTGTGGGGTGAGGAGTGCCCTCGAGCCCTCGACCCCCCAGTCGGTTGTGATACCCCCTATTCTGCTGTCCTCTGACCCCAGGACCCCCACCATGATGTCCCTTGCACCTGAGGAGGTGAGACATGACACCCCCACTGTCCCCAGGCCCCCCCTCCAAGTCCCCTGAATCTCAAGAGAGGCTGTGACCTGACCTGGCTTAGGTCCACAATCCACCCACCTTTCTGCCCTTAGCACCACAGCAGGTGAGAAGACCCCACGAGGACCGCCCCCCCCCCCATTTCTCACCCTTGGTGTGAGGAAAATATCCCCCAGCCCCCAGAGAAGACTCTCTCCTTAGGATCCCCTGGTCTGGTGTGTCATGGTGAACCTCCTGATTCTTTCCCCCAAGTGGAGGGGAGAGGCCTTCAGGGGAGCAACCCCCTTGAAGAGACACTTCCACTTTGGAGTCCCCATCCCAGTAGATTCCTCTGAGGATGCCCCCATGGTGGGAGGAACCCCCCCCCCCCCCCCCCGCCTAATCCCCTTGCTGGAGGCCATTTCCCCCCTCCCCCCACATGGAGTGAGGAGCCCCCAGGACCCCTGCACCCTCCCCCTTGTCCCATGAGATGATCCCACACAAAGGGCAAAACCCCAGGACCCTTTTGCTGTCAGCACCCCGTGCCCCCCAGCTCCCACTCCCCACACACACGAGTTC
This sequence comes from Erinaceus europaeus, assembly GCF_950295315.1. Lineage (NCBI taxonomy): Eukaryota > Metazoa > Chordata > Mammalia > Eulipotyphla > Erinaceidae > Erinaceus > Erinaceus europaeus. The sequence goes on from NW_026647846.1 coordinate 36,914, forward strand.
CCCTCTGAGCATCCTGTCTCCCACATGTGGAGTCCCCTTCCCTCCCAGATCTCCAGTGAGGAGCCTGATTAGGGTCCTGGAGCCCTAGAGGAAACTCCCAGTCCTGAGGACGCCCTCCCCCCCCCCCCCCGAGGGGTAATTACTGGGATCAGAAGCCTTCCCCCTGAGTGACCCCTCTCCTGAGGACCCTGTGACCCCCCCTCTCCAGTATGCTGTCCTCTCTCCTCAGGCTTCTGATCCCGGTAACTACCCCTATTTCCCCCTGTATCTGGTGAGGTGAGGATGTCACCCCCCTCACTGTCCTCGGGACCTCCCTAGAGGCCCCTGAATAGGAGGAGGTGAGTCTGTGACTCCCATTGCACCCCAGGGCCCCCACCAGGCCCCCTGAATCTGTGGCAGTGTGAATTTAACCTGTACTGTCCCCAGGCCTCTACCAGGTCCCCTACATCTGGGGCAGTGAGGCTGTGACTGCCACTGCACCCCATGGCTCAGTCAAGATGCCCTGAATCTGGGGACATGAGTCTGACTTACCCTGCACCCCAGAACCCACCAGGCCCCCCTGAATCTGGGGAGGTGAGTCTGAGACTCCACCCCAGAACTGACCAGGTCTCCTGAACCCAGAGACGTGCGTCTGTGACCCAGAACTTCTTCAGGCCCCCTGATTCAAGGGAAGTGAGTCCACACCTCACTCACCCTCATGTGGCCCAGTGGTCCATGCACACAGTGGTCCTGGCCGCCCAGTGGGCTCACAAGGGAGCTGTGACACTGAAGACTGCAGCTGGCAGGGCCATGACAAGGCCACAGGTGGGAGCCCAAAGGTTAGGCTCTGGGCGGCTGCTCTTTCTGCACCTCCAGGCCGCTGGGCCCCCAGCACAGAGGGGCCACAGGGGCCCCTCGAGGTTCAGGCAGGTGGACGTGCCCCAGATGGGAGACGGACGAGAGCTGTTAGTCTGTTGAGCTCAACCCAGGACACGACGGAGCCAGAGCCTGGAGGCTGAGCTGGGCTATGCTGAAAGGGCTGGGAGACCATGTGCTGAGGCCATGAGTCCCTGAGCCCTGTGCTGAGGCCACGACTCACTGAGCCGGGCCTGTGATGGATGCCACAGGGAGCTGCCGATCTGCAGCTGTGGGCCCATGAGCCCGACAGCCCTGATCCAGGCTGGAACACCAGGAGCCTGAGCTATGAGGCCGCTGGCCCGGAACCGGGGGGCCATGAGCCTTGCCCAGATGCCACTCTGGGCTGAGACACCAAGAGCCTGGGGCCGTGAGGAGGCTGAGCCGGGGCTGGGCCAACAGGTCCCAGTTGGGACCCACTGAGCCAAGGCTGTGACTGCTGAGCTGAGGCCTCCTGCCACCCACCCCGAGCTTTCGGGCTGGTGTGAGCTCCCTCAGCTGAGCTGTGAGTGGGGCCAGCACCACCACTGGGTTCCTGCCTGTGTCTGTCCAGTGCACAGAGGGATCCTCAGGGACCAGAGTGGCTCAGTTCTTCAAGTGTGTGTGTGTGGGGAGGGGGGGGCTCAGAAGACAGGGGTGACACTGACACAGCAGCTGGTGCTGTGACCCACCTTCCCTCACCCAGGCCCAGGTCCTGGTTGGCCCACACACCCACTCACCCCCATGTGGCCCCGTCTCCTTACACCAAGGCCCTGGCCACCCAGTGGGCTCACAGGGGAGCTGTGACACTGAAGACTGCAGCTGGAGGGGCGGTGACATGGTGCCTGTCACTCATCCAGGAGGACTTCTTCAGGGAGCAGAGTTCCAGGCTCCCACACCCGTGGGGGGCTGCTGAGAGCTGACTGAGCTGGAGGTGTGGTGACATGGTGCCTGTCACTCATCCAGGAGGACTTCTTCAGGGAGCAGAGTTCCAGGCTCCCACACCCCTGGGGGGGCTGCTGAGAGCTGAGGGAGCTGTGACCCTCATGCACAGCTGTGCTGTGACCCGCCAAGGACTCACTCACACTCAGACTCCGGTCCACACACCGACCTCCACTTTCACTCACGCTGACCCCACTCTGGGTCCACAGTCCGCTCATCTCTGGAAGCCGCACCCAGGCGTCATTGCCGGGTCAACACCCCACTCGCCCACCGGTGGCCCTGCCGCCTCTGCACAGAGGCCCTGGTCACCCAGCGGGCTCACAGGGGAGCTGTGACACTGAAGACTCCGGCTGGAGGGACGGTGATGTGGCCACTGGTGGGAGCCCAGATGTCAGCCTCTGGGTGTCTGCTCCCCCTGCACCTCCATGTTGGTGGGGGGGGGGGCACCAAGGAGCTGGGAGTGGTGATTCCGGAGGCTGCAGCTTTGGAGCTGTCACACTGTCGCTGACACCAGACCTCAGGACCAGGTGCATCTTCCCTCCACCCCCAGTGCTGCCCTGTGTCCATGCACAGGCTCTCCCCACCGTGGGGGCATCACAGGACAGTGTGGCCATGAGCCTGCTGGTCAGAGGGACTGAAACTGTCACAGGTGGGAGTCCAGGTATCACATCTGGAGCGACACTCCCTCCTCCAGCGAGGCTGGGGCTCCAGCACAGAGGACCCCCCAGGTGTGTCGTCTCTGGGTTCCCTGGGGGAGGCTCCTGTGGGTGTGAGCCGCTAAGGAGCTGTCACACTGACCCTGACACCCAGCACTGCCTGCTAGGTCCTCTTTGCACCCACTTCCCCTTCACTCTCCCAGACCCTGGATTTAGTTTCTACTCACCCCCCTCTGTTGTGAGGAGCCCCCTCCAGGACCCCCATCCCTGGCCCTTGCTGGGAGGAGCTCCCAGCTCCCCCTCCCCCCAGAGAAGACCCTAGTTAGGATGTGTGCCCTGGTGTGTCATGAGGATCCCCTCCTGACTGACCCCGTCACCCACTATGAGGGTGAGCCCCCACCGAAGAGGGCCACCCAGTTCCCTCTTCCTTGTGGGGTGAGGAGTGCCCTCGAGCCCTCGACCCCCCAGTCGGTTGTGATACCCCCTATTCTGCTGTCCTCTGACCCCAGGACCCCCACCATGATGTCCCTTGCACCTGAGGAGGTGAGACATGACACCCCCACTGTCCCCAGGCCCCCCCTCCAAGTCCCCTGAATCTCAAGAGAGGCTGTGACCTGACCTGGCTTAGGTCCACAATCCACCCACCTTTCTGCCCTTAGCACCACAGCAGGTGAGAAGACCCCACGAGGACCGCCCCCCCCCCCCATTTCTCACCCTTGGTGTGAGGAAAATATCCCCCAGCCCCCAGAGAAGACTCTCTCCTTAGGATCCCCTGGTCTGGTGTGTCATGGTGAACCTCCTGATTCTTTCCCCCAAGTGGAGGGGAGAGGCCTTCAGGGGAGCAACCCCCTTGAAGAGACACTTCCACTTTGGAGTCCCCATCCCAGTAGATTCCTCTGAGGATGCCCCCATGGTGGGAGGAACCCCCCCCCCCCCCCCCCGCCTAATCCCCTTGCTGGAGGCCATTTCCCCCCTCCCCCCACATGGAGTGAGGAGCCCCCAGGACCCCTGCACCCTCCCCCTTGTCCCATGAGATGATCCCACACAAAGGGCAAAACCCCAGGACCCTTTTGCTGTCAGCACCCCGTGCCCCCCAGCTCCCACTCCCCACACACACGAGTTCCCCTCTGAGCATCCTGTCTCCCACATGTGGAGTCCCCTTCCCTCCCAGATCTCCAGTGAGGAGCCTGATTAGGGTCCTGGAGCCCTAGAGGAAACTCCCAGTCCTGAGGACGCCCTCCCCCCCCCCCCCCGAGGGGTAATTACTGGGATCAGAAGCCTTCCCCCTGAGTGACCCCTCTCCTGAGGACCCTGTGACCCCCCCTCTCCAGTATGCTGTCCTCTCTCCTCAGGCTTCTGATCCCGGTAACTACCCCTATTTCCCCCTGTATCTGGTGAGGTGAGGATGTCACCCCCCTCACTGTCCTCGGGACCTCCCTAGAGGCCCCTGAATAGGAGGAGGTGAGTCTGTGACTCCCATTGCACCCCAGGGCCCCCACCAGGCCCCCTGAATCTGTGGCAGTGTGAATTTAACCTGTACTGTCCCCAGGCCTCTACCAGGTCCCCTACATCTGGGGCAGTGAGGCTGTGACTGCCACTGCACCCCATGGCTCAGTCAAGATGCCCTGAATCTGGGGACATGAGTCTGACTTACCCTGCACCCCAGAACCCACCAGGCCCCCCTGAATCTGGGGAGGTGAGTCTGAGACTCCACCCCAGAACTGACCAGGTCTCCTGAACCCAGAGACGTGCGTCTGTGACCCAGAACTTCTTCAGGCCCCCTGATTCAAGGGAAGTGAGTCCACACCTCACTCACCCTCATGTGGCCCAGTGGTCCATGCACACAGTGGTCCTGGCCGCCCAGTGGGCTCACAAGGGAGCTGTGACACTGAAGACTGCAGCTGGCAGGGCCATGACAAGGCCACAGGTGGGAGCCCAAAGGTTAGGCTCTGGGCGGCTGCTCTTTCTGCACCTCCAGGCCGCTGGGCCCCCAGCACAGAGGGGCCACAGGGGCCCCTCGAGGTTCAGGCAGGTGGACGTGCCCCAGATGGGAGACGGACGAGAGCTGTTAGTCTGTTGAGCTCAACCCAGGACACGACGGAGCCAGAGCCTGGAGGCTGAGCTGGGCTATGCTGAAAGGGCTGGGAGACCATGTGCTGAGGCCATGAGTCCCTGAGCCCTGTGCTGAGGCCACGACTCACTGAGCCGGGCCTGTGATGGATGCCACAGGGAGCTGCCGATCTGCAGCTGTGGGCCCATGAGCCCGACAGCCCTGATCCAGGCTGGAACACCAGGAGCCTGAGCTATGAGGCCGCTGGCCCGGAACCGGGGGGCCATGAGCCTTGCCCAGATGCCACTCTGGGCTGAGACACCAAGAGCCTGGGGCCGTGAGGAGGCTGAGCCGGGGCTGGGCCAACAGGTCCCAGTTGGGACCCACTGAGCCAAGGCTGTGACTGCTGAGCTGAGGCCTCCTGCCACCCACCCCGAGCTTTCGGGCTGGTGTGAGCTCCCTCAGCTGAGCTGTGAGTGGGGCCAGCACCACCACTGGGTTCCTGCCTGTGTCTGTCCAGTGCACAGAGGGATCCTCAGGGACCAGAGTGGCTCAGTTCTTCAAGTGTGTGTGTGTGGGGAGGGGGGGGCTCAGAAGACAGGGGTGACACTGACACAGCAGCTGGTGCTGTGACCCACCTTCCCTCACCCAGGCCCAGGTCCTGGTTGGCCCACACACCCACTCACCCCCATGTGGCCCCGTCTCCTTACACCAAGGCCCTGGCCACCCAGTGGGCTCACAGGGGAGCTGTGACACTGAAGACTGCAGCTGGAGGGGCGGTGACATGGTGCCTGTCACTCATCCAGGAGGACTTCTTCAGGGAGCAGAGTTCCAGGCTCCCACACCCGTGGGGGGCTGCTGAGAGCTGACTGAGCTGGAGGTGTGGTGACATGGTGCCTGTCACTCATCCAGGAGGACTTCTTCAGGGAGCAGAGTTCCAGGCTCCCACACCCCTGGGGGGGCTGCTGAGAGCTGAGGGAGCTGTGACCCTCATGCACAGCTGTGCTGTGACCCGCCAAGGACTCACTCACACTCAGACTCCGGTCCACACACCGACCTCCACTTTCACTCACGCTGACCCCACTCTGGGTCCACAGTCCGCTCATCTCTGGAAGCCGCACCCAGGCGTCATTGCCGGGTCAACACCCCACTCGCCCACCGGTGGCCCTGCCGCCTCTGCACAGAGGCCCTGGTCACCCAGCGGGCTCACAGGGGAGCTGTGACACTGAAGACTCCGGCTGGAGGGACGGTGATGTGGCCACTGGTGGGAGCCCAGATGTCAGCCTCTGGGTGTCTGCTCCCCCTGCACCTCCATGTTGGTGGGGGGGGGGGCACCAAGGAGCTGGGAGTGGTGATTCCGGAGGCTGCAGCTTTGGAGCTGTCACACTGTCGCTGACACCAGACCTCAGGACCAGGTGCATCTTCCCTCCACCCCCAGTGCTGCCCTGTGTCCATGCACAGGCTCTCCCCACCGTGGGGGCATCACAGGACAGTGTGGCCATGAGCCTGCTGGTCAGAGGGACTGAAACTGTCACAGGTGGGAGTCCAGGTATCACATCTGGAGCGACACTCCCTCCTCCAGCGAGGCTGGGGCTCCAGCACAGAGGACCCCCCAGGTGTGTCGTCTCTGGGTTCCCTGGGGGAGGCTCCTGTGGGTGTGAGCCGCTAAGGAGCTGTCACACTGACCCTGACACCCAGCACTGCCTGCTAGGTCCTCTTTGCACCCACTTCCCCTTCACTCTCCCAGACCCTGGATTTAGTTTCTACTCACCCCCCTCTGTTGTGAGGAGCCCCCTCCAGGACCCCCATCCCTGGCCCTTGCTGGGAGGAGCTCCCAGCTCCCCCTCCCCCCAGAGAAGACCCTAGTTAGGATGTGTGCCCTGGTGTGTCATGAGGATCCCCTCCTGACTGACCCCGTCACCCACTATGAGGGTGAGCCCCCACCGAAGAGGGCCACCCAGTTCCCTCTTCCTTGTGGGGTGAGGAGTGCCCTCGAGCCCTCGACCCCCCAGTCGGTTGTGATACCCCCTATTCTGCTGTCCTCTGACCCCAGGACCCCCACCATGATGTCCCTTGCACCTGAGGAGGTGAGACATGACACCCCCACTGTCCCCAGGCCCCCCCTCCAAGTCCCCTGAATCTCAAGAGAGGCTGTGACCTGACCTGGCTTAGGTCCACAATCCACCCACCTTTCTGCCCTTAGCACCACAGCAGGTGAGAAGACCCCACGAGGACCGCCCCCCCCCCCCATTTCTCACCCTTGGTGTGAGGAAAATATCCCCCAGCCCCCAGAGAAGACTCTCTCCTTAGGATCCCCTGGTCTGGTGTGTCATGGTGAACCTCCTGATTCTTTCCCCCAAGTGGAGGGGAGAGGCCTTCAGGGGAGCAACCCCCTTGAAGAGACACTTCCACTTTGGAGTCCCCATCCCAGTAGATTCCTCTGAGGATGCCCCCATGGTGGGAGGAACCCCCCCCCCCCCCCCCCGCCTAATCCCCTTGCTGGAGGCCATTTCCCCCCTCCCCCCACATGGAGTGAGGAGCCCCCAGGACCCCTGCACCCTCCCCCTTGTCCCATGAGATGATCCCACACAAAGGGCAAAACCCCAGGACCCTTTTGCTGTCAGCACCCCGTGCCCCCCAGCTCCCACTCCCCACACACACGAGTTCCCCTCTGAGCATCCTGTCTCCCACATGTGGAGTCCCCTTCCCTCCCAGATCTCCAGTGAGGAGCCTGATTAGGGTCCTGGAGCCCTAGAGGAAACTCCCAGTCCTGAGGACGCCCTCCCCCCCCCCCCCCGAGGGGTAATTACTGGGATCAGAAGCCTTCCCCCTGAGTGACCCCTCTCCTGAGGACCCTGTGACCCCCCCTCTCCAGTATGCTGTCCTCTCTCCTCAGGCTTCTGATCCCGGTAACTACCCCTATTTCCCCCTGTATCTGGTGAGGTGAGGATGTCACCCCCCTCACTGTCCTCGGGACCTCCCTAGAGGCCCCTGAATAGGAGGAGGTGAGTCTGTGACTCCCATTGCACCCCAGGGCCCCCACCAGGCCCCCTGAATCTGTGGCAGTGTGAATTTAACCTGTACTGTCCCCAGGCCTCTACCAGGTCCCCTACATCTGGGGCAGTGAGGCTGTGACTGCCACTGCACCCCATGGCTCAGTCAAGATGCCCTGAATCTGGGGACATGAGTCTGACTTACCCTGCACCCCAGAACCCACCAGGCCCCCCTGAATCTGGGGAGGTGAGTCTGAGACTCCACCCCAGAACTGACCAGGTCTCCTGAACCCAGAGACGTGCGTCTGTGACCCAGAACTTCTTCAGGCCCCCTGATTCAAGGGAAGTGAGTCCACACCTCACTCACCCTCATGTGGCCCAGTGGTCCATGCACACAGTGGTCCTGGCCGCCCAGTGGGCTCACAAGGGAGCTGTGACACTGAAGACTGCAGCTGGCAGGGCCATGACAAGGCCACAGGTGGGAGCCCAAAGGTTAGGCTCTGGGCGGCTGCTCTTTCTGCACCTCCAGGCCGCTGGGCCCCCAGCACAGAGGGGCCACAGGGGCCCCTCGAGGTTCAGGCAGGTGGACGTGCCCCAGATGGGAGACGGACGAGAGCTGTTAGTCTGTTGAGCTCAACCCAGGACACGACGGAGCCAGAGCCTGGAGGCTGAGCTGGGCTATGCTGAAAGGGCTGGGAGACCATGTGCTGAGGCCATGAGTCCCTGAGCCCTGTGCTGAGGCCACGACTCACTGAGCCGGGCCTGTGATGGATGCCACAGGGAGCTGCCGATCTGCAGCTGTGGGCCCATGAGCCCGACAGCCCTGATCCAGGCTGGAACACCAGGAGCCTGAGCTATGAGGCCGCTGGCCCGGAACCGGGGGGCCATGAGCCTTGCCCAGATGCCACTCTGGGCTGAGACACCAAGAGCCTGGGGCCGTGAGGAGGCTGAGCCGGGGCTGGGCCAACAGGTCCCAGTTGGGACCCACTGAGCCAAGGCTGTGACTGCTGAGCTGAGGCCTCCTGCCACCCACCCCGAGCTTTCGGGCTGGTGTGAGCTCCCTCAGCTGAGCTGTGAGTGGGGCCAGCACCACCACTGGGTTCCTGCCTGTGTCTGTCCAGTGCACAGAGGGATCCTCAGGGACCAGAGTGGCTCAGTTCTTCAAGTGTGTGTGTGTGGGGAGGGGGGGGCTCAGAAGACAGGGGTGACACTGACACAGCAGCTGGTGCTGTGACCCACCTTCCCTCACCCAGGCCCAGGTCCTGGTTGGCCCACACACCCACTCACCCCCATGTGGCCCCGTCTCCTTACACCAAGGCCCTGGCCACCCAGTGGGCTCACAGGGGAGCTGTGACACTGAAGACTGCAGCTGGAGGGGCGGTGACATGGTGCCTGTCACTCATCCAGGAGGACTTCTTCAGGGAGCAGAGTTCCAGGCTCCCACACCCGTGGGGGGCTGCTGAGAGCTGACTGAGCTGGAGGTGTGGTGACATGGTGCCTGTCACTCATCCAGGAGGACTTCTTCAGGGAGCAGAGTTCCAGGCTCCCACACCCCTGGGGGGGCTGCTGAGAGCTGAGGGAGCTGTGACCCTCATGCACAGCTGTGCTGTGACCCGCCAAGGACTCACTCACACTCAGACTCCGGTCCACACACCGACCTCCACTTTCACTCACGCTGACCCCACTCTGGGTCCACAGTCCGCTCATCTCTGGAAGCCGCACCCAGGCGTCATTGCCGGGTCAACACCCCACTCGCCCACCGGTGGCCCTGCCGCCTCTGCACAGAGGCCCTGGTCACCCAGCGGGCTCACAGGGGAGCTGTGACACTGAAGACTCCGGCTGGAGGGACGGTGATGTGGCCACTGGTGGGAGCCCAGATGTCAGCCTCTGGGTGTCTGCTCCCCCTGCACCTCCATGTTGGTGGGGGGGGGGCACCAAGGAGCTGGGAGTGGTGATTCCGGAGGCTGCAGCTTTGGAGCTGTCACACTGTCGCTGACACCAGACCTCAGGACCAGGTGCATCTTCCCTCCACCCCCAGTGCTGCCCTGTGTCCATGCACAGGCTCTCCCCACCGTGGGGGCATCACAGGACAGTGTGGCCATGAGCCTGCTGGTCAGAGGGACTGAAACTGTCACAGGTGGGAGTCCAGGTATCACATCTGGAGCGACACTCCCTCCTCCAGCGAGGCTGGGGCTCCAGCACAGAGGACCCCCCAGGTGTGTCGTCTCTGGGTTCCCTGGGGGAGGCTCCTGTGGGTGTGAGCCGCTAAGGAGCTGTCACACTGACCCTGACACCCAGCACTGCCTGCTAGGTCCTCTTTGCACCCACTTCCCCTTCACTCTCCCAGACCCTGGATTTAGTTTCTACTCACCCCCCTCTGTTGTGAGGAGCCCCCTCCAGGACCCCCATCCCTGGCCCTTGCTGGGAGGAGCTCCCAGCTCCCCCTCCCCCCAGAGAAGACCCTAGTTAGGATGTGTGCCCTGGTGTGTCATGAGGATCCCCTCCTGACTGACCCCGTCACCCACTATGAGGGTGAGCCCCCACCGAAGAGGGCCACCCAGTTCCCTCTTCCTTGTGGGGTGAGGAGTGCCCTCGAGCCCTCGACCCCCCAGTCGGTTGTGATACCCCCTATTCTGCTGTCCTCTGACCCCAGGACCCCCACCATGATGTCCCTTGCACCTGAGGAGGTGAGACATGACACCCCCACTGTCCCCAGGCCCCCCCTCCAAGTCCCCTGAATCTCAAGAGAGGCTGTGACCTGACCTGGCTTAGGTCCACAATCCACCCACCTTTCTGCCCTTAGCACCACAGCAGGTGAGAAGACCCCACGAGGACCGCCCCCCCCCCCCATTTCTCACCCTTGGTGTGAGGAAAATATCCCCCAGCCCCCAGAGAAGACTCTCTCCTTAGGATCCCCTGGTCTGGTGTGTCATGGTGAACCTCCTGATTCTTTCCCCCAAGTGGAGGGGAGAGGCCTTCAGGGGAGCAACCCCCTTGAAGAGACACTTCCACTTTGGAGTCCCCATCCCAGTAGATTCCTCTGAGGATGCCCCCATGGTGGGAGGAACCCCCCCCCCCCCCCCCCGCCTAATCCCCTTGCTGGAGGCCATTTCCCCCCTCCCCCCACATGGAGTGAGGAGCCCCCAGGACCCCTGCACCCTCCCCCTTGTCCCATGAGATGATCCCACACAAAGGGCAAAACCCCAGGACCCTTTTGCTGTCAGCACCCCGTGCCCCCCAGCTCCCACTCCCCACACACACGAGTTCCCCTCTGAGCATCCTGTCTCCCACATGTGGAGTCCCCTTCCCTCCCAGATCTCCAGTGAGGAGCCTGATTAG